>NW_023618594.1:24640-43473 GCF_014905685.2 Nematolebias whitei
TGGACACTTTCAGACACTTGATGTTGATTTATTTTCTCACACTTCACCTGCTTCTCTTTACTGCTGCCAGAAAGGAGAATGATGAAGTGATGTTATTTAGAAGAAAATGTCTCGCTCACTTTTCTTCATGTCACTGCCACAAGTGACAGCAGCTCTCTGCATGTGCTGCATCACTTGATTTATGTGACAGGAGGAAAGGAGAGGTGTTTGTGAACTCTTCAAAGTGAGCTCTCGTCCAGTGCTCCCTCAGCAGGAGCTCTAAGCCTTCCTTCTTCTGTTCTCCTCCATCCTGTTGGAAGCTGCACACTATTGACTTCAGCTCACATGTTCTCTTTGATTCAGACTCTGCAGGTTGTCAGAGATCAGCTGTGCCTCTCTGCTCTCAGCTCTTCAATCCAACCCCTCCCATCTGACACAACTGGATCGCACTCAGAACCGTCTGACTCTGGAGTGAAGGAGCTCCCTGGTTTTCTACAAACTCCACTCTATAGACAGAAGACTGTGAAGTCAGACACCATGTTTTAGTTTGTGCTCAGCTTCTCATGTGTTCACACTAACCTACACACATGACAATATTATGCTGACACACACACACAACCTTCATGGTGAACTTTGTTGTCTTCAGTAAAAATACACTTGATTTCTTTTCACAGCAACAAATATCTGCTCAATGACTGTTCGTTCAACCAGTTTATAAGACTCTAATGGTTGGACTGGAAATCAAAGTCAAAGGTGACGTGACAGGAACAAGTTCTGGATCTGCCTGTTGTAGTAAAGAACATGTGTCAATAAGAAACTAAACATTTCACTAGATTTGTGCAGCTCATGATCCCAAACATTTATAAAATGATCATTACAGTTTGATTTGTAAAAGCTTTCCTAAAGGAACAAATCTACAACCACTGGTTGATGCTTGAACACTTTTATAAGCTCTAGAATGATTCTCAGTCATAAATAGACGTCACATTCAAAGCTCTGGATCAGCTGCTTCAGTGGCTTCAATCCCCGGGTTGGACCGGGGCTCTTTCTCTCTGCACTTTGTATGTTCTCCTCGTGTTCGCGTGGGTTTTCCCCGGGTACTCCGGTTTCCTCCCACAGTGTAAAAACATGCATGTTAGGCTGCCTTCAGGCCCAGGAGGACCATGCAGAGAGATCTGTGCTCTCAACGGGGTTTGCCTGCTTAAATAAAGCTTCATGAATAAATCAATAGTTTGATCACATTTCAGTCAGTTTGACATGAAGACACATTACATCATGTTTTATTTCTGCTTGTGGGCTTCTGTGTCTGAGAGTCTTTCTAATGGAAACAGGATCAATTCTCTTCAAGTTCCTGTCGCATCCAGTTTTCATGATCAACACAAAAGCGTTCATGGAAAGAGAACATTACTGATGTATGGCAGAATAAATTCACGCAGCTCACATGAACAGTTGTGGAGATATTTGCATGTGCAGTAACGGAGAGATGACAACGCCTGCATGGAAACACATCATTGCTACAACAGCTAACACAGACAGGAGCACACAATCTGATGTTTCTTCACATTATTCACAGTTACACGTCCAACACTGTGGACAGAGTGGACGTCAGAAACTGTGTGGAGGTTTGAAAGCAGAGCTGTTGTGTTGCTCTGAATCAAAAGCTTCAGCTCCAGCTGCTCTGTTCAAATGGAAACACCAAATGCTTCATTTCATCATTTCTCTGTCCACTTCTTCATGTTCAGCCTGTTCTCTGCTCCACTCTTGTTGCTCTATTTGCAGCCTCTTCAGTGGATTCTTGCTGCTGTCATGTGATCACTCTGCAGGGATCAATCACCTCCAGGATCATTGCTTCAACAAGTCAGTAGAGATGATAGAAAAAGCAGCAGATGTTCAGTGGAAACGTTTCACCTGCTGTCAGAATGTGTTTTCTATTAGAACCTTGAAGTGGACTGCATTAGAGCAGACAGGAGAAAGAAAACATGTCTCTTGTTTCTGCACATGTTCAGCACACAAACATCTGGCTGCACACTCCCAAACCTTGGTTCTGGTGAGTTCTGTTCACAGAACCTGCTCCGTATCTCAGCTCCAAACATTCCACTAACACCCCTCACAACACCAAGAAGAGGTCAGAGGTCAGGGAGGAAGACATCCAGGAAGATGTTCCATCAACATCTGGATCACAAGAAGCCCACATGGTTCCAGCAGACGTCTGGGAGAAGTTGGGACTGTGAGCAGTTCAAGTGGAACGAGAGTTGGTGCTGAAGTCCAGCAGCTTTTGGAGCAACTCAGCTGTTTTCTATCAGAACCCTTCCTTCCTTCCTGCTGCTGTGTCTGATTGTTTATCCCACCATGCCTTTGATCTCTTCTTTTAATAGATTCTCACTGGATCTGGATGGATTTCACACCTTTTATCACATAGATCCATTTGATTCTGATCAAAAATATATAGGATATTATTATTATAAGGAAAATATATTGGGTCTAACTAATGATCTAAACTGACCTGAAGTCAGTCAATAATTAAAAACTTCCAATGATTTCAAGACTTTTTAGCTGCTTGAATAATTATGACTTCAACTAGTTGATGAATTAGAAACTAACTTTTGAACATTTGAACTCTACTAGCTGCAGCTGATTGCAGTGATCAGTGTCTAATCTGTACTAAAACTTCAAAAGTACATTTTCAGAATTCATGCAAAGACAGCAGATAATAGAGAAACAGTTTTTAAAACACAAAAACACGTCAGAATACAACTTATTTTATGGAGGAAAAGAATAGGGCTGTTGATGAGGCCTGTTTTGATGAATTATAGACAACTTGTTGTTTCTAAGGTCAGGTGGCTGTGGCGGCCATCTTGAACTGGGTTGACTCAGAAACTTGATCATTTGTAGATGTACATACAAAGAATAAAAAGTGTGAGCTGGAAAACCTGAAACCTGTGAATCCTGCCTAACAATGGAAGAAGCATCTGCTGGAACCAGAGAGTCGTCAGGGTTTCACCATCCCTCTGAGGACCGTTTTCAGGGAAACATGGAAGTTGAAAAGTTTTGGAGAGATCCCACTCCTCCCTCTTAATGGTTCTTTATCTAGACAGCAACAACTAATTGAAGTGAAACAATGAAATGTCATCGGTCTTACAGAATTGAATCTAAATTGATTCTTGATGTAAAAACCCTATTAATGATGGTGGTCACTAAATGTTTGTTCAACTGTCATCTAAAGGTCCGTTTCAGGTCCATTTCTGGTGATTTATGGAGCATTTGAACACATGGAAACTAAGAATTTGGACTTGTAGCAGGACACCAGCAATTTGATGTCAATTGATGGAAGATTCTCAAAATTAGGTCTCAAATTAAAATGAAGATGTTTTGTTCTATTGAAAATAAATCAGTGCATTCCACTCAAATTATTACCAGGATGCAAACTATTCCACAATCATCAGATTTATTGTAATCAAAAGTAAAATAAAATAAAGAAATACAGCAAAATAAAACAAAAGCTTTTACATCATCAAGTATGAAATTTGATGATAATCTTTCAACATTGATTTACAGTGGTATTAAACCAAACAGCTTGTTGTAAAATGATTGAAACATGATTGAATTATCACAGAAATATTTTGAACAGTAGAACTTTTGGATGAATTTGTCATTTTAGGAGATGAACTAAATGAGGATGATGCTCATGTAAAACTTGTCAAATCTTCTCTGACAAAACCAAACATCTTATTCTGCTGTTGACTCTTGTTTGGTGTCGTTTATTGGATTCAACAAATAAGTCTTAAGAAACAAAACATACTGACAACTTCATTTACTCATTGAACAAACTGGAGCCTCAGAAGCATGTGGAAGAACCATACACAGCCACAACAGCCTGGCACCTCTTCATGCTGCTCACCAGCTTGGTCACACACTGCTGTGGGATGGCATCTCATTCTCTACCAACATTTGTTGCAAGTCAGTCAATGTGATTGTTTATAGAACAACTCCTTGTCAACAACATTCTGCTGTGAAAGAATGCTACATGAGCTACTAATAAATCCACACGTTTGCACGACACCACTAGTTTAGTTTGTCACAGTTTTTATGCAGGAACACGTTCAGTTTAAAAAACAGCGACAAACTAAACAACAATGTTGTGTAAAAGTGTAGATGTTTAATATTAGCTAATATAGCATTTTATCAGATTGGTATGTCATTATTGAGAAATAGGTTGTTGTTATTTTAAAGCCTGCAAAACAATAAAAGAAACTTTCTTGGATAACTGTTTCATTGAAGAAAAAAAAGTCTTTATTTTTATAAGTTTACATCAACTTATAAAATGTAAAATAACTTTTGTTACCCTTTTGAAAAAACATAACATTTATAACATTTTAATCACATAAAAAATAATGAAGACATCAGACTATTGTCAGAAAATAAAGTGTATCAGGGTGACAACACTTTGATTATGATTTCCAACAGTTATTTGTCTGCAACAGCACAGTTACCCTTTCAATTTGTATCATTCAGATAAAAGCTGCAACTACTGACGAGGTCTGTGGTGGGTTTTGAGTCGTGCTTTTTTTCCATTCTAATGCAAAAGAACAAAGATAAATCAGGGATATGTACACACATAAACTAAGTAAAAACCACTGGTCAGTGTTTCCCCTAAATAACTTGCCATAGTGGGGCTCTCATTTCGCCGCATGTTGTTTGTACGGACAGTTTTCAAGTTTTTTTTTCTTTTTTTTGGGGGGGGGGCAGGCTGCCTTTAGTTTTTTAAATTGTGCACCTGTATTGCGAGCCGCCAGTTTAGCGTTACGTCAGTGAGGACAGGTGGTTGGGGGGCGGTAGATAGGGTTCTGTTGACGGGGCAGGGCGCCCTGCTTGTATAATGGTAGGGGAAACACTGCTGGTTAAGATAAAGTAAACTTTTACGTTGGAAGGTTAATTTTAGAGATGCACCGATCCGATACCAATATCGGTATCGGTACAGATAACAGAAAGAACTTCTGGATCGGGTACTGGTGACAATGTGACCGATCCATGACTCAGCAGATCTATTCACTCTAATTCTATGCTTTGTGCTCTGAGTGATGTCACGCTCTAGTGTACTTGTTAAAGGTTTTTGAAGGTCTTATGCATCTTATCATATTAAACTTTATTCGTTGAGTTCAAGCTTTAAAGTTCATCGTGTACTTCTTCCTGTGTTTTTGTCGTGCGTGCAGATCTATCCTCAACAAGTCTGAACAAACTTAAATTATCAGGAACTGTCTCTGTTTTGCTGATGTAAGATGTTTAGTGCTCAGTTACCAGAACAAAATAACCACAGGATGTTCCACTCAAGAGCCTTATCGACACCAGTTGCTGCTCTGTAAAACTGTCACTTGTTGTTTCTGTTCTCATTGTTTTGCTTTCCAACTTGCCTCAATAAAAGACAGACTCAAAGAGCAAGAAGTTGAAGTTCACTCTGACCCCGAACAGATGAACTTCCCTTTTTGCAAAGAGCCAAACAAAACCTCACTCCGTTTGTCCTGTGTGATTCTTTTTCTTTATGGCTTACAGACTACGATCCCCTGGAGGATGGATGAGTTTGACTTAAATGAACTACAAAAAATTATCTGTCAATACCTCATGCTCAGATTAAACCAAAAAATGACCCATGGTCCTTGCCATGTGTCAACAGGAGGGAGGTATTTATCATATAGAAGCATTTTCATAAAAAAAAATAAAAAAAAAGATTTTAAAGCTGTACAAGCAACTGAAATTATAGCACTTATACGTACATGTCAGTTGGCAGAAGTGTACACAGACAGCCAGTACACTGCTGACCTCTAGTGGTAAACCAGTTACACATGACACACTCCTAACTTATCTTTTACAATCAATTCATTATCCATCTAAATTAGCTGTTTGCAAATGTGCAGCTCACACAAAATCTATGGATTTTGTTTCAAATGGAAACAGATTAGCTGATCAAATTGCTAAAACTGCAGCAAAAGGAGATTATGGCACATCTTTTTTAGCAACAAAACTAGACCCTGGACTAATAAACAAAACTGTGCTAAAAAACATGCAAAACGCAGCCCCACAACAAGAAAAACAAATGCGGGATACAAAAGGAGCTAAATTAAATGATGAATCAATTTACCATGTCAATGACAAACCTGTGTTACCTAAATCTTTGTTTAAAGCCACCGCTGTTGTGACCCATGGCAGTTGCCATGTGTCAACAGGGGGTATGATCACTCTAATTCAGAAACATTTCACCACGTACGGATTAGAGGCCTACTTAAAAAACTTGTGCAAAGCCTGCCCAACATGTGTAAAATACAATTCACAAGGTAACATGAGACCTAAAAGAGGTTCTTTTCCAATTTCTAACTATCCATTCCAAACAATGCATAAGGATTTTATAGAACTCACACAAAGTGGTCCATACAAGTACTGCTTAGTCATGGTAGATGCATTTTCAAAATGGGTTGAAATAACACCATCAAAACATGCAGATGCAATAACTGTAGCAAAAGCTATATGCAAATTCATTATTCTAAACATGGCATCCCACAAACTATCTACAGTGATAATGGTCCTCATTTTGTTAACAAGGTCATAAGAAACATGGCCACACACTTAGGGCTAACATTAAAATATCACTGTGCTTATCACCCCCAGAGTGCAGGGCTGATAGAAAGAACAAATGGTACTATTAAAAGTAGATTAAGGAAATATATGGACACCACAAAAAGGCCCTGGCCAAAATGCCTTGACCTTGTGAAACTTTATATGAGAATCACTCCAACTCTTAATAGTCTGACCCCTTTTGAAATCATCCATGGCAGACCATATTGATTACTTCTTATCTCACCTGACCTAGAAAAGGCAGAAGAAGAGCAAACATTAGCATATTACATGATCAAAACACTAAAAGAAAAAGACGTGTTTAAAGCAAATTTACTGCCTTCTGACTCCTCTCTCCCACAGGAACTATCATCTATCTAGCCAGGAGATTGGGTCTTCATTAAGGTCATCAAGAAAAAAACGTAGGCCTGTCCACGTTGGGAAGGATCCTTCCAAGTTTTGTTGACCACCCCAACCGCTGTGAAGATTGCAGAGAGACCCAGCTGGATTCATCTCAGCCATTGTAAGGTACAGAGAGTGCTGGACCCTTAAGGTCATCAGAGTAGTGGGGAAGTCCAGCTTACAAAGGGTGTGTGTCCTTTAGAACAAGTGGTCTCAAACCCGGTGAAGTAACCAACGATCCCTACTCTTTAGGACCTACAGGTTTGGTGTCTCTGTATTCCTAGCAGTAATGGGGTCTCCACATGCTAGGTGGATCATCTGCTGTGTAATGGCTGTAGTATGTGGATGGAGTTTTTATCATCCTACAGGTCCAAAAAGAAATCAGACAAAAACGTTGGTCTGATACGGACAATCACGACGAGTGGACCTGGGATCTGAAGTATCCTCAAGATACTAATGCATGGTATCAATATGCTAAGTTTAGTGCTAGAAAAGTGACTACAGAAGGCTGCTATGTGTGTTCTCTGCTCCCACCCTCTTCTACTCAGGTACACCTGGAGGCGAAACCTATGAATACCACCGAAGCGAAATGCATGGCGTCCTTGGGAGGCCGGAACTACCAATATCCTGGTATAGTGACCAAAGACACTGACCCTGTTTGTCCAGGGATCAGGAATGGCACTTGTGATACTCTGTTCTGGGCCCAAACTAATGTAGCAGTAAGGGGCACGTTGAAACCTCAGATACCTTACCTCACAAATCTTGACAGACTGAAATATACGTGTTATTCTCAAGGAAACCAGACTCACATGTGTAACGCTGATTCATGTTCTAAAGGAGGCCAATGGCTGGGAGCACTCAACATCACCAATCAGTGTTCCAGCGGACGTGCCATGGTCCAAGGAGAAGGAGAGCCTGTGAACATGTCAACCCCATCAAACGGCACGTACTTCATCCAGAATGGATGGTGGCTCTGTGGACACAAAATCTACTTAACACTGCCGGTGAATTAGACAGGAGTGTGCACTCCGGTTTGGGTAATAGACCACACTTTCCTCATTTGGCCACCAAGTGTCAGAAGAGACAAAAGAGAGGTAATGACTTTCACGCCCCACGACCCAATCTGGGGATCTGATGCTCCAAATGATCACAAACTTTGGTCAATAGGAAGCAAAGTGGGAAAACATGCTCTGCGCATACAGACACTCCGTTATCGTTTTCATGCTTTTGTGAACATTTCTCTTGACCTAGAGGAGGCACAGAATTAAGAAAAAGCAGCTCTCCGTTTGATGATATTGCAGAACAGGATGGTGATCGACTTGCTGACCGCAGCACAAGGTGGGACTTGCACTATGATTGGCACCTCCTGTTGCACTTATACCCCTAGCATGAATGACACTCATGCTGCTGAAGCCATAATCTCACTGCATAACTTGAAAGATACTCTCAACCACAACGCTGTGAACAATAACTGGGACCTGTGGTCTTGGTTCACCTGTGGACCCTGGTGGCACTTATTCCTCAAAATTTGCACTCCAATTTTGACAGTGTTGATCTTGTTTTGTGTGTTTTTCTCTTGCATAGTACCATGTCTGAAAAACATGATGTTAAAAGCTTTTCATTGTGTCCTTGTCAATCTGCACCAGGCCAGGTTTGACCAGAATGATGATGACTATGTTCCACTGAGACCAGTGGACAAACCATCCATCCATCCATCCATCCATCCATTTTCTTACGCTTATCCGGGGTCGGGTCGCGGGGGTAGCAGTCTAAGTAGGGAGGCCCAGACTTCCCTCTCCCTAGCCACTTGGGCCAGCTCTTCTGGGGGAATCCTGAGGCGTTCCCAGGTCAGCCGAGAAACATAGTCCCTCCAGCGTGTCCTGGGTCTTCCTCTGGGCCTCCTCCCGGTGGGACGTGTCCGGAACACCTCACCAGGGAGGCGTCCAGGAGGCATCATAAACAGATGCCCAAGCCACCCAAACTGGCTCCTCTTGACGTGGAGAAGCAGCGGCTCTACTCTGAGTCCCTCCCGGATGATCGAGCTTCTCACCCTATCTCTAAGGGAGAGCCCAGACACCCTGCAGAGAAAACTCATTTCGGCCGCTTGTATCCGAGATCTCATTCTTTCAGTCACAACCCAAAGCTTGTGACCATAGATGAGGGGTAGGACCTCCTCCCTGACCCAGAGAGGGCACTCTACCCTTTTCGGCTCAAGACCATGGCCTCGGATTTGGAGGAACTGATCTTCATCCCGGCCGCGTCGCATTCGGCTGCGAACCGCTCCAGCGAAAGCTGTAGATCACAATCTGATGAAGCCAATAAGACCACATCATCTGCAAAAAGCAGAGACGCAATCCTAAGGCCACCAAAACGGATCCCCTCAACACCTCGGCTGCGCCTAGAAATTCTGTCCATAAAACTTATGAACAGAATTGGTGACAAAGGGCAACCTTGGTGGAGTGCAACTCTCACCGGGAACAAGCCCGACTTACTGCCCGCGATTCGGATCAGGCTCTGACACTGGCCATACAGGGACCTAACAGCCTGTATCAAAGGGCCCGGTACCCCATACTTCCAGAGTACTCCCCACAGGGTTCCCCGAGGGACGCGGTCGAACACCTTCTTTAAGTCCACAAAGCACATGTAGACTGGTTGGGCAAACTCCCACGCACCCTCCAGGACCCTGCTGAGAGTGTAGAGCTCTGAGAGTGTTCCACGGCCAGGACAAAAACCGCACTGCTCCTCCTGAATCAGAGGTTCGACTATCCGATGGACCCTCCTCTCCAAAACCCCAGAATAGACCTTACCAGGGAGGCTTAAGAGCGTGATTCCCCTGTAGTTGGAACACACTCTACAGTCCCCCTTTTTGAATAGGGGGACCACCACCCTAGTCTGCCAATCCAGGGGAACTTCCCCCAATGTCCACGCAATATTGCAGAGTCGCAATAACTGGACAAACCAGTCTATGACAACTTGCTGAAATAGAATGTAGTGCGATTCCAGTACTGAATGTATGAAAAATAACAAGTACTGAGATTATGTGTTTGCTCTTGTTCCAACTTTATTATGTGTATTAAAAAGAAATATTTTACTGCGTTTTTCATTTTTTGATTTATTTCGAAAAATTTTTTTACTTATGTAGTTGATTTTACTGGTTTATAAAGAACCACATTTTACCATTTTACTTTTATTTGTTTTTTTAGTTTAAAATGATAAAAAGGAGGGAATGTTAAAGGTTTTTGAAGGTCTTATGCATCTTATCATATTAAACTTTTTTCGTTGAGTTCAAACTTTAAATTTCATTGTGTACTTCTTCCTGTGTTTTTGTCGTGCGTGCAGATCTATCCTCAGCAAGTCTGAACAAACTTAAATTATCAGGAACCGTCTCTGTTTTGCTGATGTAAGATGTTTAGTGCTCAGTTACTAGAACAAAATAGCCACAGGATGTTCCACTCAAGAGCCTTATCGCACGACACCAGATGCTGCTCTGTAAAACTGTCACTTGTTGTTTCTGTTCTTATTGTTTTGCTTTCCAACTTGCCTCAATAAAAGATGGACTCAAAGAGCAAGAAGTTGAAGTTCACTCTGACCCCGAACAGATGAACTTCCCTCTTTGCAAAGAGCCGAACAAAATCTCACTCCGTTTGTCCTGTGTGATCCTTTTTCTTTAAGGCTTACGGGAGAAATACCCAACATTACTGACTGAACAAATTAAAATTGTGTTGTTTTTACATGTTTGACCAAGCTTGTGAAGATCTTGGTGTGTTTAAGTGTGCTGCTCTGGTGCACAGTTTTCAAAAAATATGTAATTCAGTACATTCATGTATGCGTTTACAAAAAACAAAGGTTTTAAGTTAATTCAGCACTGGGTTTGTAAGCTCGACCATCCAGGTAGACAACAACAAAAATGGCTAAATCGTCATCTGGACATGATTTAGCCATTTTTGTTAATTCAACACTGTCTTTCTGTATCAGATCAGTATCGGCAAACACCAAAAACACAAGTATCGGTATCGGAATTGGGGAAAAAAGTGGATTGTGCATCCCTAGTTAATGTGTTATACAGGGAATTGGTTCAAATACAATAAAAATTAAAGATTTAAGGAAAAACAGATTCTCAAACAATCAGGTGTAGATTTCATCAAATCTAATAACACAAAGCTTTGAAGGAACAGTCAGAATACAGAAAGTCCACGCATTACAAGTATACAAAACTCCCAATGCTTGCTCTGCCTTGGTTCTGATCCTAGTCTTGTCCTAGTGTTTACAAAATCAAACTCAGACAGATACTATAAAGAACAGTCTCACAAAAGAAAACGTTGGTTACGTACTGTAACCCCAGATTCTATGAGTATAGCCGCAGCCCTTTAAGACTCTCGCTATTGGGTTTATCCCTACACGCCAGCGCAGCACTGAAAACTTTAGTCCACGCCCACCTGCTGTGTGGGCCTCTCCCCCGGTCCGTATAAAATACGATGAGACCGGATAATCAGCTCCCAAATAGTTTTTTTCTTCAGCCATTTAGGAACCAGTGAGGCCCAGAGCTTAAAGGGCTGTGCCTATACTCATAGAATCTGGGGTTACAGTATGTAACCAACGTTCTATTTCGTATAGGCTTCGCCCTTTAAGACTCTCGCTATTGGGTTAAAGGCGAAGCAGGATGTAGTCTATGTCTCACTGGGTCAAGGCCGGATTAACCATATGGGCAACTGGGCAACTGCCCAGGGGCCCATGATCTCTAAGGGGCCCAGGGCAGTGAGGGCACAAGCAAAATATCTGGTTATACCATACCATACCAATTTATTTCTAAAGCACTTAAAATACAACAAGCAGCTGTCCGAAGTGCTGTACAAAATTAAAAACAAACAAAAAACAATAAAAACAACTAAATATATATTTTTTTAAAAATCAGAACATCATAAATAAAAGAATACAACATTAAGCCACAGATGCTAACTCACTTTAGGTTAAAAGCCAATGAAAAAAAATGTGCTTTTAAACGAGTTTTAAAAACAGAAAGTGACGGGGCCTGCCTGACCTCCAGTGGCAGCTCATTTCACAATTTAGGAGCCAGAGCTGAATTAGTTCCGTCTCCTCTGGATTTATAAAAGGTTTTTGGGACTGCTAAAAGCATCTGGTCAGAGGATCTAAGAGCACATGATGGTATGTAAAAGTGAAGCAGTTCGGACAAATAAGAGGGGCTAAGACTGTTCAAAGACTTAAAAACAAACAATAGAACTTTAAAATGAATTCGAAACTGGACAGGAAGCCAGTGAAGGGACATCAGAACTGGAGTGATGTGCTCACGCCTGCCTGTACCAGTCAAAAATCGTGCAGCAGCATTTTGTACCAGCTGTAACTGTGAGAGCGAGGCCTGGCTAACTCCTATCGACAGAGAGTTACAATAATCCAGGCGGGAGGTAATAAAATCGTGGATTACTGTCTCTAAGTGGTGTCTAGAAAGGAGGGGCTTGATTTTTGACAGGTGCCTCAGCTGAAAAAAAAAAGAGGACTTAACCACAATGTTGACATGGCAGTCAAGTTTCAGGCAGGGGTCCATTTTCACTCCTAAATTTGTCAAAATGGATTTTTCATATGGGGCCAAAGAGGAAAAATCCAAGGTGGAGAAACTGCTAGGGCCAGAGGATTTAAAGACCATAACCTCAGTCTTCTTTTCATTAAAATGGAGGAAATTAAGTGCCATCCATCCTCTAATGTCATCAAGACAGTCCAGGAGAAACTGAGTGGAGCCATTTTGTTTCAAAGGGAAATAGACTTGACAGTCATCTGCATATAAATGAAACTGCACACAATGCTTTATGAAAATAGAACCCAGTGGCAAAAGGTAAAGAGAAAACAGGAGAGGACCAAGAATAGAGCCCTGGGGTACCCCCCAGGGGAGGGCAGCAGAAGCAGAGGTAAAATTATCCATCATCACACTGAAACTTCTATCAGAAAGGTAGGACCTAAACCACTGCAGAGCTGAGCTAGTGATGCCCACCCACTGCTCCAGTCTGGAGATGAGAATGTTATCATTGACTGTGTCAAAAGCAGCTGTTAAATCTAAAAGCACAAGTAAAACACAGCTTCCAGAATCCAGTGCTAAAAATATGTCATTAAAAACCCTTAAAAGAGCAGATTCAGTGCTGTGGTACATTTTAAAACCAGACTGGAAGACCTCCAAAATGTTAAATTCATCCAAAAATGCCTTCAGTTGCGTGTAAACAATTTTTTCCAAAATTTTGGATATAAAGGGTAACTTTGAGATTGGCCTAAAGTTTGACAAAAATGATGGATCAAGGTTTTTTCAACAATGGCTGCAACACAGCATGTCTAAAATTGCTTGGTACCACACTAGACATCAAACTGCTGTTGATCACATTTAAGATAAAGGAGCCAACAGTAGAAAATACCTCCTTAAGAAAATATGGAGGAACAACATCAAGGGGAGAACCCGATGATTTCATACTGGTGACAAGTTTCTCTAGATAGGAGAGGGAAATAGGCTCCAAATGATCAAAAACAGCAGGACAGCGGACTGGGATGGAAGGGTCATGGGATGGAAAAGAGATACAAGCCCTAGTGTTAATAACCTTGTCCAAGAAGAAATGAAGAAACTTATCACAAAGTTCTCTGGATGCTTCAAGAGGGACCAGTTCATGTGCAATGAGGACAGTGTTGATTGTATTATAAAGAACACTGTGGTTGTGAGAGTTAGCAGCAATAATGTCAGAGAAATATTTTACTCTGGCTGTTTTCACAGCTTGTTGATATCAACGCCAACTCTCTCTCAGTATATCAAAAGAGACTTGGAGTCTGTCCTTTCTCCACTTGCGTTCATTTCTCCTGCATTCCTGTCTAATGGCACGGGTATGGTCACTCAACCATGGGTCTGATCTTGGCTTTGATCGCCTGGTTTTAATCGGGGCCAAATCATTCAATACAGTACTGCATAAAGAATCAAACTACAAGGAAAGCTCCTCAGTGCTGAGAGACACAGAGAGCTGTGAATCTAAACGATTAAAGACAGTGGAGAAATGGGCAGCAGAGGACGAGTTAAAAACACGGCAGCGTCGAGCAGGAGCACAGGACTTAACATGTTTAGAAACAGGAATAAAATCAAATAAAACAGGCATGTGGTCTGAAAACAATGCATCACCAATTTCCAAGTTAAAAATAGATAAACCATAAGATAAAACAAGGTCCAGGGTGTGTGTACGTTCATGGGTTGGGCCCTTCACTGACTGAGTGAGGCCAAAAGCATCCACTACATCTAAGAAATCCTTCACCAGCGGCTTTCCAGTGTAACACACATGGATATTAAAATCTCCAAGAATTAAAATTTGTTCATATTTGACGTCAAATCACCCAAGAAATCAGAAAAGTCCCGTATGAAGTCCTTATTATACTTAGGAGGTCGGTAGATGATGGCGCACAGAAGCGGAGGAGCGCAGCCCAACTCAAACATGCTCAGTTCAAAGGTAGACAACACAGTCGGGAGGGACAGCTGCTTACAGTCAAAACTTGATTTATAAATAATTGCCAAACCTCCTCCACGACCCAAGGACCTTGGGGTATTAAAATATGAGCAACCTTGGGGTAATAGTTCTGACAAAACACTGGACTCACCCGGAGAAATCCAAGTCTCAGTCACACAGAGAAAGTCCAAACCCTGGGATGAATAAAAATCCATCAGGATAAAAATTTTGTTTGCAACAGTTCTTGCGTTTACCAGACCTATCCTGATGGGAACTGGGTCCGGCGAAGCAGAAGAGGGAGTAATCCGTGGAAGGTGTCGCAGATTTCCGAGGTTAGCACCTCGCCAGTGCAGATGTGGAGGAGTGAGACGTGGAGGAAAGAAGCGTTGATCCGAGTCGATAACAGGTACCAGCCAGGAATCAACAGGGTCCAAGGAGCGCCGAGAAGCATACAGTCCAGAGACTGATCCAAGCTGGGAGGGGAAGATTCCCGGCAATTTTGCCAAACCAGTCCTCAGCCTCACCAAGAGCCCGCCGCGTTTACCTCGACGCCGGTGACGCCTTCTCCGGCGAGGGGGGTGTGGTGCCCGACACAGGTAAGATGGAACTCCGGCCAACAGTGGGGGCAAACAATTGTGCTTTTCATGACAGTGATATAAAACTTTTGCAGTAGGTAGACGAAGCCTCAAAAGGGTTTGGCGATCATACACCAGCAGAGAGTTCACATCAGAAAAGCAGCACAGAAACAACAATAAAAACAGAAAAACAGAGAGCGGTAGACGACTCGCCAAACACACTGGCGCCATCTTGCCACGGCCCTGCTTTACTTGGAGGCCTGCGCTGCACAGAGAGACTGCTGCGCTCCATCTGCATTTGGGCCGCCCCGCCTCCTCCCTACTGCAGCTCTCGGGTCTTTTTCTTTTTTTCAATCGGATCCTCGACTGCACGACCTGTCAATCAACCCAGAAGGCGTGTCAGTAACTGACCAATCAACAACCTCAATTTGTTCCAAAGGTAAACGCCCCTTACCTACTGACAAGCTCATCAGTTTTTTTTCTTGAGAAACATTGTTTTAATTAAAACAATGTTTGTATCTGTTGTGAGATGAGTCTAGCAGTTTTGCAGATTTTTAATCTACTTAATGAAGAATATTATGACTTAAAATTGTTCATCAAACAGGAGGGAGGGATTATTGTCGCTCCTCTTACTACAGTGAATGTGGTACTTTGTTATAAGTACGACTATATTTATGGCATCAGAGAAAGCTGAGCTTAAGTTGTCCACATAAAGTAAAATGTCATCAGCATGAAAAGAAGGAATGTTAAGTTTGCGATTAATAGTTTCTAATGTCTGACCAAAGACTATGTAGTGACATTCAAATAAAAATTGCTCGAGGGATTCATCTTCTGATTTACAAAAGGCACACAAATCAACATAAAATTTAAATATTCTTTGCAGAAACATGGCTACAGGATATATCTTATTTATTATTTTAAAATGATTCTCCTTCACTTTAGGAGATTTAGGCCATTGGATAAATGTAGAAAGAGCAGAAGTCATTATGGTTTTATGATTTATATTGGGAGGTTTCTTAAAGGACTCTGTTATAATCAGTAAATCCTTTGTCGCAAACATTCACTGATAATCTTATTTCATTTTAAGTCAACTAAGTTACAGACATTTAATTTTAATTTGGGCATCACATCGTCACCTTTGAATACATAATATTTTAAATTCATTGAATCAGCTGTTGGTCAGGCTACTTCTTGTTGTGTCATTAGCTCTAAAATAGTTACTGAATCAAGTGTTTAGTTCCATCCATCCACTGGGGTAGCAGCCTAAGTAGGGAGGCCGAGACTTCCCTCTCCCCAGCCACTTGGACCAGCTCCTCCAGGGGAATCCCAAGGCATTCCAAGTGTTTACTTATGTAGGTAAAACTAGATGTTAAACAACCATTAAAATACACCAGAATGCAGGAAATGGCATCTACTTTATTCAAATTTTTCTGGGGGAGGACCCCCAGACCCCTCCATCAGCGTCCCCCCCCCCCCCCCCCGCATTATAAACGCTTCTGACACCAGTGGCCAACACGGTACTAAACAAGTACACATTTGGTGTCGTGTGGTGTTCAAAGTGCGTTCAACTTAATTCGGTCTTGATGATTTGTGTTAATGAGCATTTGGAGTTTTATACATAAAAATACACGTGATAGTTTGAATTTTAAGTATATTTACTGTATATTATGGTAATTTATTCTGTATTTTGCCAGATTATGGTGATTCCGGGGTCGTGATGATGGGGCCTTTGAAGATTGTTGCCCAGGGTACAGTGAAGTGTTAATCTGGCCCTGCACTGGGTCCATTCAGACACAACATGAAGCACATGCTTGCACAAAAAAAAAAAAAAACATCACTCAGCCTTCTGTGCGTAATTATGCACTGCGTAATTGCGTGCTCCATGCACAGGAGCGCACCGGAAAAAGATCTCTGGTGAGAAAAAAAAGGCTGAGATAGCAGACTTGCTGCTGTGAGTAGGAACAACGGAGGATACGAAATGTAACAGTGTAACAATGAACAGAGCAGACCAACAGCTCCTCAGGATGAACCGTGTTGGATAAAATTAAAATGTTATCATTTAAAACTGTTTTCAGACTTGTTACTAGTTGTTTAAACTCCAGTCGTGTGAACTGAAGAACAGACAGAGTTTTGTTCTCAGCTTCATGTGCGTGTGCAACAAGACAAGACCTTGGGTTTTTAAACAACCATGATGTTATTCAGATCTGACCTCGCTACTTCGGCTATCCCGTTCTGTAATCAAACCGTCTGTTTAGTAATCTTTTGTGTGACTCCGCTGCGTTGGAGAAAATCTGTATCTGTTGATTTGTGCCTGTTCCTCACTCCTCCTCCTCCTAAATAAAACACGAGTTTCCCAGTCGGACCGGCGGACTTCTACCTTGACGTTTGGTCAGGTCACGAACTCCCACCTCTGCAGAGGCGCTTATCAAATTCTTACACTCTGTCTTGTGTGAATTCTTTACAAAGGTGTTACGAGGGAAAACCCTTTCAAACCGATTAATAACGATAAAATCAGCAGTCATGAACTTGTGACTGATAATAAGTATCTCACACTGCGAATGCATGCAGGCAGGTGTGAGCTCAAAATTGAGGCTCCATGAAAAAAAAAAAAAATCATTCTGTCAGAACCCTGAGAACAGAATGGGTCGTGGAGAAAGTAGAAACATTACGTAGATAAAAACGAATAATTGAACATGACGATGACCAGGCAACCGCCATACAAATATCCTCCACTGTCATCCCTCCATGCAGAGCCATGGAGGATGAAAAACCCTCTGGTGGAATGCGCCGAGATTCTCTGGAGGATCCAGTCCAGATGAACTGTAAGCTTCAGAAATAGCCTCACACAACAAGTGTGAGAAGCGCTGGGTGGATAGAGGACGTCCTGAAGAGCTGTCCCAGTAATGCACGAACATACGCTGAAAATGGCGCAGTGCGGCCGTGTGCGCCACGTAACATGAAAAATGCGCGCATGGGACATAAGGAGGTGAGATGTTGCTTCCTCCTCAGAATTATGAGGAAGAGGATAAAAACCCACCCAAGGTTATCACTCTTGATCTGATTTGAGCTTGTGATGCTTTTCAGAGCAGGGTTAAAACGCAGTACAGCTCAACTTCCGTCAGCTTGAATTCTGAGACATGAGGGAGCAACAGAGATAGCAAACAATCATTCACTCTCTTTGCCGACGTCAGAGCTAACAGTAGGGCTGTTTAAATGACAGAAATTTAAGTAAAACCTGATCTAAAGGCTCAGAAGGAGCTTTGATCAGAGCGTGCAGGACCATCATTAGGTCTCACTGTGGAGCTAGTGGACGTGACACCGGTCTATGTCTCCGTACACCTTTCAGGAAAACGCTTCATCAACGGATGATTAAAAACTGTTCTGTCACCAAAATCCACGTGACAGGGAGAAATAGCTGCAGCATAAGTCTTAATTGTGCTGAACGCTAGATTTCTGTCCATCAGCTGCTGTAGATAAGGACAGCATGCCACCTAGTGGAAATGAAATGGCCTCTACACCTTTCTCTGCGCACCAGCGCTGAGAAAAGCTGTGCACTTGATGTGCACAACGTTGTGGTGGAAGCAGCTCGTGCGCCCTGAACGTACGCATCACATGCTGTGGGAGGCCCATCTTTTCTAAACGGATCTGTTCAGCGGACAGACCCAAAGATGCTGACCTATTTCTGGGTAACTCCTGATCGCTATTCCTGCCTGGAGGAGAGCGCCCCCCAACAGTAGTTTCCACGGCCAACCCAATATCAGTTGCTACAGATTCGGGAACCACGGAGCGCATATGC
>NW_023618594.1:43573-52703 GCF_014905685.2 Nematolebias whitei
CCACAGCCAACCCGATATCAGTCGCTGCAGATTCGGGAACCACAGAGCGCATTTGCATTCAGGAGCTAAGGGGATGACTGACGGTTCTTCCTCCCGGACCCGGTCTAGGGTCCATGATATCAGCAGGACTGGAGGGAACGCATAAAGGAGCATTTTTGGTCATAGGCTGCGAGCGAAGGCATCCACTCCTAACGGTGGGTCGTCTTGTGGGCTCAGAGAGAACCATAATTGACACTGGGCATTCTCCCTTGTGGCAGACAGATCCACTGCTGCTCGGCCAAAACCTGCTCCAAATCCGAGAAAACGGCTCGGGATAGAGGCTCCAGTCTCTGTGGCAGGGACCACCCCTCGACATGATATCTGCTCGCCTGTTCAGGACGCTGGGAATGTACACTGCTCTGATGGAGAGCAGGTTCCTGTGTGGCCAACACAACAGCTGTTTTGCGATGCATAACAGTTGGGCTGAGCGCACACCTCCCTGATGGTTTATGTAAACTGCCGTCATTGTTGTCTGTGTGGATCAGAAAATGCTGATCCCACAGCAGGGGCAAAATGCTGAGCCACGTTTCAGACCGTGAAAAAACCATTCTAGCACATTTATGTGAAGCGACATGTGGTCCAGCCACTGTACTCCCACTGCTTTGGACAGACACATTCCTCCCAGCTTAACAGGAGGGTGTCTGTGAAAACTGAGACGTGTGATGTAGGCCTACTGATGGGAACTCCCTCTGACAGAATGAAGGGGTTTCCCAAGAGATTCAGATCATTCCTCATGGAGGGGGGCACAAAGATAATCTACCTCTTCTGGTGCACAGGATCTATGCGCAGGCGGGCGAACCATCTCTGAAGGTGTCTCATGTGAAGTAGGCCCAACGGAACCACGATGTGGGTCGCTGACATCGTCCCAGGCGTCGCATGACAGGCAGAACTGTCACTATGCTGCAGGGTTTGGCACGGCAGAGCTGAGCTGATAGAGCTTCGGCTCTCAGTTGTGATAAATGGCCCTCATTGTAGTTGAGTTAGCTCCACTTCTAGATAAACAATCATCTGGGACGGACGAACAGCCGTTTTTCCCAGTTTATAGAAACCCCAGGTTTGCCGGTGTAACACTAGTGTTTTGGTCCGTGCGACAGCTTTCTAACTGGACCGAGCTAACAAGAGCTGATCGTCCAGATAAAAAGATTTCTCATTCCTGCCATGTGTAACGACTGCAGAGTCATCTCCACACATTTCGAGAATGTGCGTGGGGTGTTTCAGAATGATGGAAATGTGAAAAAACATGCGCTCTTCAGATCTATGGAGGTTCGTTCTGGTGAAGTTCTCCAGCAGCTGCTGGGAGCTCTGGAAATCACGTTTTTCGTCAGAAATTCCTGAACTTCTGACTGGAGAGACGAGCTCTGTTCTGGAGAAGACAGAACCATCTCTATAATCCCTCTGAACGGTGGGGGTTGAGCTGCGAACTGTAGCGTGTAGCCCCTTCTGATCAGATGGTCCATCCATCTGTCCAGGGAACACACTCGCTGCCACTCTAAGTAGCGCTCGGAGAGCGGGCATGCATTTGTGTTGTGTCATGTTTCTCATGAAGGTCAACCATACTAAAAAATCCTTACTGCCATCACTTGCTCTAGAGATTCTCCAGGGAAACCTAATGGGGGCTCTGACAGAGAAAAGGCTGTATGTGTGCCTCTGTGCTGGGCTCAGGCTGCGGTCTCACATAGAGCTGAGGTGAGCCGACGCGCAGCGAGAGGAGGCGTGAGCGCTTTCTGAGTGAGACGTCGTTTCGGTGGAGTCTGCTGCTGTCGTGAAACATGTTTACTCCCGCTGCGCTGTGAGTGGGCAGAAAACAGCAGAAATTAAAAATAGGCTCTGGCTGAGAAACGAGGGATTTTACCGGACTCAGTCTGCTGAAAAAACATAATTTTAGCTGACGTGGCAGACGAGTATTTTGTGATATTTACTGAACTGCGGTGCCTTTTAAAACGCTGTTTAGAGGTTACTGGCTCGTTCTGTGTGGGGAATGTGTGAAGAGAGGCAGCTGAGAGATCAGCTGATCTAACAGACTCAGATGAAAACTTTCAGAGGTGTTTCTGTTTTATATCAAAAACATACATCATTAAAAAACACATACCTTCCCCTCAACAATCTGTTACCTGGTGGAGGGGGCCCACGGAGGAGCGGGGCGTGAAGCTGCTGCCACAGCTGTGGAGTGCCTCTGGTGCTGTTGCTGGCCAAGACGGTCCCTCCAGCGGCCGGAGGGGCAGATGGACTGTAACGTCACCAGATGGTGTACAGTCTCCGAGACCTCCTCGGACCTCTGCAACTCCAATGATGGTCCTGAAGATAGCCCCGAACAGTGCTTCTGGGGTGATGGGGCCCTCCAGCAAGTCTTTCTGCAGCCTCTCAGACATGGATGGTGAGAGGCGGAGCCAAGTAGTCCTCTGAATCATGGTCATCCAGGCGGCGCTGCGGGACAGGCAAATTGCAGAGGTGGCACGTTTAAGAAGACATCAGCAGCTTTACAGAGAGAGCTCTTTGTCTCGTCCAGCAGGTCTGCTTCTTCCAGCCTCTTCGAGATGCTGTAGGCCAGCAGGGCGACGTTGTTGTTCGCTGTGGCCGTCTGGGTTGATCACTGGTGAGCTCGGTTGGAGACCTTGTCACATCTGGTCATGCTTCTCTGGAGGGACAGGTTGCTGGTCCATCCTGGAAGCGTTTGCCCCAAGTGCCACCCGCCAGGCTTGGCTCGGGGGGGGGGGGGGGGGGACCGGGGGGAAAAATACCTATTGGTAAGACCCTCCACTCTGGAGATGGAGGCGAAGACGGATGTCTTCAGCTTGCCAGCCCAGCTGCGGCCTCATTCCAGTGTGACGTCACAGCTGGACAGCGAGGCCAGATAGGGTCTAGGCGACGAGCCTGGGCGGAGTCAACCTTGCTGCCAGATCATCTGATCAAGGCGGAGGGAGGCGAGGGATGGAAAGTCCCTTGTGTTAACATCCTCTTGAATTCAAAAAACGTTCAATACAAAAACAATTGGACTTCATGTCCTGGATGACTGAGAATCTTCACCAGCATATCCTCCTGAATTATGTCAGGCAGTTCCGAGAGGAGGGCACCGACAGCTGGGAGCGGTGTGGTCGCCGACGTGGGAAGAGCCGAGGTGGCTGAGCATTCGCTCGGCCCACTCGTCTTCTGTCACTACGCTCACCAGGAGGGAAGGGGCAGCTCCGCATCGCCTTTCTTGGAGGAGTCATTCGATTCACTGCGTGACTCTGCGTCAAAGAAGGAGGTGGCGTTGTCCCGCGCATAGCGTCCCGCCACAGAACAAAACACTCAGCGGAGCTGCGGCCAACAACGCTTTTTTCGAGGGAATCATCTGATTTACCAAGAGAAAAAAAACACGTTAGAAAAGGCGGTGGCGTCGTCCATCGGGTAGTGGCCCGCCACGGAATAAACATTCAGCGGGGCTGTTGCTAACATCGCCTTTTTCGAGGAAATCATTTGATTACTGTGAGGAAAAAACATGTTAGAAAGGCAATGGCGTTGTCCAGCGGGTAGAGGCCCGCCACAGAAAAGCACTCCTCGGCGCTTACCTTGAACAAGGCTGCTCATCTGCTTCTCCTCGGGGAGGAAGAACTCACCGGGACAGCAGGAGGTTGGCGTGGTAGAGACCAGGCATCCTTAGCAAAGGTTGTGCCGGTGAAAGCTGGAAAACTTTTCCTTCTTCGTTCTTCTGACAGTGCTAGCTAGCAGGCTGAAGAAAAAATGGGAGCTAATTATCCGGTCTCATCGCAATTATACGGACCGGGGGAGAAGCCCACACAGTAGGTGAGCGTGGACTAAAGTTTTCAGTGCTGCGCTAGCGCGTAGGGATAAACCCAATAGCGAGAGTCTTAAAGGGCGAAGCCTATACGAATTAGAACATCCTCAAGGTTCCTTACAGTGGAGGGGCATGATAAGCATCTAGCCAGCTGTTACTGACACCATCATTCCACAAACAGTGACACCAAAGCATTATAATAACATATCATTCAGATCAAATGACAGAATAAGATAACATGGCTCACACATAAGGATCATTATGAAATGAAGTATCACACACAAATACATGTTTCCACTGACAAAAGCATGAACAGCATTCAGAATACACAACCTACAGATGTGGACAGTAACCATGGTAACAAACCACAAACCTCCACACCTCACAGACTATTTAAAAACAAACCTGAGAACTGAACACTTTAGTTCTGTGTGACCTGTTGTGGGTCTTTTAATAAGTCACGGGACAAATCCTGTACTGGGTTTTTGAGTTTGTGGCAACTCACCGGGAGCAAGCAAACTCTACTTGAGTTAGGTGCAGGATGATGTCAGGTAATTTTAGCTTCATGTAATAAAGTAGCCTAATACTACAGTAAAGTTGGAGTTTAACCTGGGCAATTCCAACATTGTTTCATTCATATTTTGATGTTAACATGTGATGTAAACATAATTCAGCTAACAAGAATGACATTGTAGTAATTTATAAAAAACTATAAGGTTAGTCTCATTAAAACACAATTAGTTCATCTGCATGAGAGACCTGTTAATTAACCAAGTAACTAACTGATTAAATCACAATTCTCTTAGGAATTAACACAAATAACATTTCATGGGGTCTGACTGTTTGAAAAAACAAGTAATTTGATTGGTTGGTTGGTTCTCTTCACATATTGCACAACCACTGAACTAGTATTTTAGAACCAACATCTATAGTCCAAATTATGATCTAAGGTTTAATTAATTTGTTTTTGAAGTATTCTTAAGAAACTAGGAGCAAATCATAGATTGGAAACTTGTTGAAAATTGTCACAGAATATCTTTTCCAAAATGAAAACAAATTTTATTTGAGATACCAGTTGCATCTCATGGCCTATAATAATTATTTTAATATTTTCTGTTAGAAAGTTTTCACTCCTGTGTGAACTATCATGTGTCTGTTTAAAGTGTTCTTCTCACTAAACCTTTGTCCACAACGTTCACAAGGAAACGGCTTGTCTCCTGTGTGGACTCCCATGTGTGTGTTTAAAGATGTCTTCCGACTAAATCTTTGTCCACAAAGTTCACAAGGAAACGGCTTGTGTCCTGTGTGGACTGTCATGTGTCTGTTTAAAGTTGTCTTCTCACTAAACCTTTGTCCACAAAGTTTACAAGGAAACGGCTTCTCTCCTGTGTGGACTCTCATGTGTGAGTTTAAATGTGTCTTCTGACTAAATCTTTGTCCACAAAGTTCACAAGGAAACGGCTTGTCTCCTGTGTGGACTCTCATGTGTTGTTTTAAACTTGTCTTACGACTAAACCTTTGTCCACAAAATTCACAAAGAAATGGCTTGTCTCCTGTGTGGACTCTCATGTGTGTGTTTAAAGTTGTCTTCTGATTAAACCTTTGTCCACAAAGTTCACAAGGAAACGGCTTGTCTCCTGTGTGGACTCTCATGTGTGTGTTTAAATGTGTCTTATGACTAAATCTTTGTCCACAAAGTTCACAAGGAAACGGCTTGTCTCCTGTGTGGACTCTCATGTGTCTGTTTAAAAATGTCTTCTGACTAAACCTTTGTCCACAAAGTTCACAAGGAAATGGCTTGTCTCCTGTGTGGACGCTCATGTGTCTGTTTAAATACGTCTTCTGACTAAATCTTTGTCCACAAAGTTCACAAGGAAACGGCTTGTCTCCTGTGTGGACTCTCATGTGTGAGTTTAAAGTTGCCTTCTGACTAAACCTTTGTCCACAAAGTTCACAACGAAACGGCTTGTCTCCTGTGTGGACTCTCATGTGTCTGTTTAAAAATGTCTTCTGACTAAACCTTTGTCCACAAAGTTCACAAGGAAATGGCTTGTCTCCTGTGTGGACTCTCATGTGTCTGTTTAAATATGTCTTCTGACTAAATCTTTGTCCACAAAGTTCACAAGGAAACGGCTTGTCTCCTGTGTGGACTCTCATGTGTGAGTTTAAAGTTACCTTCTGACTAAACCTTTGTCCACAAAGTTCACAAGGAAACGGCTTGTCTCCTGTGTGGACTCTCATATGTCTGTTTAAATGTGATTTGGAAGGAAATCTTTTACCACAGTCATCACAGCTTATTGATTTTGGCCTTGCCTGGACTTTCCTGAGTGACTCTATATTTTTCTTCTCTCCAACACATTTCTTATTAAGCAGACAGCTTGAAGACTTCACTCCTGAATGACTTGTCATGTGTCTTTGAAGAGTCCAGTTACTGACATACTGCTTACCACACTCAGAGCAGCTCAAAGATTTGTTGACAGTTTTTACCTCTGATTCAGGAGCCCTGCTCTCCTTCCAGTCTTTCATACTGTCTTCACGTTCTGATTCAGAGTCTGATGAGTTCTTTAGCAGAGAGTCAGGATCGGTCATTTCACCATCCTCTTCATCGTCCTCATTAACGTCAGTCTTTGAAGAGCTGGAACGGTCTTTGTGAGTCTTTAAATCTGGGTTCCTGCCTGTTACATTTTTTAAATCCTCCTCACTCTTTAAAGAAACTGTAGTGACCAAAAACCTGATATTGGTCTCCTCCATATTGAGTTGGTCTCCTACCAGACTGGTCTAAGGATCAATGATAAGAGGCTCTGGGTCCTGCTGATCCACATCAGGCCTTCAGTCTTGAGTAGCTGCTTCTTTTAATCAGCTCTGAACAGAAGCATGAACCACTGAAACACATGAACATTAGAGACAATGTTACTTCAACACACACGCACGCACGCACACACACAATTTTACACTCACAATCACCTTATTATGTCTGCATATACATTAATACCAACATAATAGTACAAAAGAACAATTTTAAAGGCCGAAAAACTAAATTTCAAGTTATTCTGTTCTGAACAAAGGACCACCTGTGACAAATTTATTTTTTTAATATCACCCTTTTGAATATAATGACGGGCAGCACGGTGGTGCAACTGGTAGAGCTGCTGCCTCTCAGCGAGCAGTTCCCTGGTTCAAATTCCGGTCCGGGGGTCTTTCTGGGTGGAGTTTGCATGTTCTCTCTGTGCATGCGTGGGTTTTCTCCGGGTACTGCAGTTTCCTCCCACAGACCAAAAACATGCATGTTAGACTGATTGGTAACTCTAAATTGTCCCTAGGTGAGTGAGAGAGTGAATGGTTGTTTGTCTCGTTTGTCTCTAAGTGACCCTGTGATGAACTTGCGACCCATCCAGGGTGTACCCTGCCCCTCGCACAGTGACTGCTGGACATGGGCACCGGCGAACCCCGTGACCCAAAAATGGAAGAAGCGGGTTAAAGATAATGGATGGATGGATGAATTTAACGATTACTTAACAGCTAAATCACATTTCCAGTGTCAACCTTTAGGAGTTTTATCACTGAGAATCAACTTGCTCATTATGAAGGTTGCTGTTATAAATGACAATTTATGAACTTTCTTGTTGCTAAAAATACTTGAACATTAAAAATCACATGATTGTTAATAATACAGGCAAACCATCTGTTATTGAGAAGGCATCATTTATATTTCATTTTTGATCATTAAATGCATTACATTTTTCACAAAGTCTGGTCCCAATCTAAATCTGCCAGCTTCAATATGGTCTCCAGTTCTTTTTCAAACTTGTTCTGACAAATATATTCTTTTATTTTGAGCACTGCTCTTGAACGTCTTCCACGACATGTGGACAGCTGTCAGTCAATCATTGAGGGACACGCCTCCATTCTAGCAACACACATTCTGATTGATCAGCTCATGGCCAATGAGCCCAGGTGGGTCACTTTTTATTTGGATCAGCACCACAAACATGCATCTGAAATGATTGACAGAAAACCTGACAAGTTACAAAACGATGTATTTCAGCTCATCACGTGACCTCAAAACAACAGGCCCCCCAATGCTGTAGGCCCCTGGAATTCAGCCCAGGTCAGCCCGTAAATGAAAGCAGCCCAGGAAACAGTGACATTCAACAGCACACAGAACCACTGCTGGATCTGAATCACAGTTTTGCCAAGACCCAAGGCTAGGCACCACACTTCTTCTGACTGGTTAGTAGGCTTTTGTAGTGAACTAAGCCTGAGGTCAAATCCTGACCTTAAGGACATTATGGGACAGAAGCTGTCATTTCATTGATTTGAATCCAGAAATACAGGTTGACCCATCCTGAGACTTTCTTTCTTTTTTTAATCAAGTGAAAGAACACTCTCTTTTCTATTATCATTACTATTTTACAAATGTTTGATAATCAAAGTGTTTTTAGTTCAAACCATTTTAGATGTTGCAGTGAACTAATCCTTTTTAATTAACTGTGAAAGAGTAATAATG
Source organism: Nematolebias whitei (assembly GCF_014905685.2). NCBI lineage: Eukaryota > Metazoa > Chordata > Actinopteri > Cyprinodontiformes > Rivulidae > Nematolebias > Nematolebias whitei. Next base: position 51,895 of record NW_023618594.1, read on the forward strand.
ATTTTAATCCTCATGCAAAGTGGAAATCATGTTGAGGTCTGTTACAGAGTAATTATGCATTTTCTGATTTTCTGTCTTTGAATGAGCAAGTGTAAGTTGGTCCAAGGTTGGAGTCAAATGCAAAACAAGTTGTTGGAACGAACTGTCATGTTTTTAAAATCCCCTCAGACGTAAATATAGAGGCTGGCACCTGTTTTCCCCCAACTCGTCTAAATATTCCTCTCGTCTGTCTGAAAAACATTTTCAATCTGTTCCATAACATTCTTGCTGTTTTTCTAACTCCTAGTGACCTCTTACGTCACAAAAACACACCCCTGTCTGGTCGAAACGACCAATCAGGAAACTCCCAGATGAACCGGAAATAGAGCCCTTTAAATGTCGGTACATCCTAGTTCAACCCAGTCGAGTTTGGAGTCGAGTCGAGTCGGGTGGAGAGTTGGCAGAGCCCCAGTCGCTTCAGGCTCCGGCTTCAGTCGTTGCAGCTCCAGTGCTGGGAAACGGGAAAATCCCGACATGATCCAGAGCTTTCCGAGTCTTATGGGATTATGACATCTTCCACCTCTGAGTGGAACTCTGACGGACTCCACTCATGTGAAGTCCACTCGTGAGGTGAACTGTGTCGGACGGAATACCGTCGCTACTTCGGACAATTCACAGCTGTTCCTACGGAGACGCTGAAAGGGTGCGTTAAATGGAATTTCGTACCAGGGAGACATCTCCAGGTAAAAGAGATTTATACCACCTAAGTGTACCGGGGAAGAGGCTGGGAAAAACCCGGAGAGTGCCGTTCTGATGCCGACACAAACATT
>NW_023618594.1:52713-59903 GCF_014905685.2 Nematolebias whitei
CACTGTCGTTGGTGAGTCAAAGATAAACACGTTTCAGTCCACATTTTGTTAAATTCAGATGCATGTCATTATACAGTCCAGAAAAATGAAAGAATCCGTTTAATTTATGAATATATCATGCATATGTTCATCTACACTTTTCTAGAGTGGTTGGGAGTGTAATGCCCCTTTTCCACTGTTACGGTGTGGATCAGGTCAGTTCGGGTCAGCTCAGATTGGCTCGTGTGTCATTGCATTACCATTTACACTTCTGAACCGGCTCTGTAGGCGGGGACATGAAAACAACTCGTCTTACCACCTGGTGGCAGTAGTGCTCCCTTAAGCTATTTACTAGCCACCACTAAACATATTAGAACACCCTTAAAGCTTTGTCACAAGATGTTGTGGAAGAGATGTCATGTGGAGTACCTCATGAGCTGTAACTTTTAAACTGGATTAATAATCCTACTTTACTGCCTTCCCTGCCTGCTTTAAACCCATGTGTTTTCCATTTTAGTATAGATTTTTACAATAAAGATGTATTAAAATCTTCACTTTTATTATTTACAGATATGCACAAGGTTCATGTTAAAATTGCAGAACTTCACACTGTGCTGTAATCTTTGAAACTGCTTTTACAATAAGCAACAGACTTGAAAACAATTAGATTAAATTTGGTTCTTAAATTTTAAAGGTTTGTCTTTCATTAAATTTAAAAACATAAATGTATTACTTATTAATCTAAAAAAGTTTACTTATTAATCTAAAAAAGTTAAGTCTGGTCCTCTGGACATTCAAAAAAAAAAAAACATATATTGTTTATTTATTTATTATAAAATTTATTGTTTGTTTTATTTTGCGAATGTCCAGAGGACCAGACTTAACTTTGTTAGATTTTTCTACCTGAATTATTGAGCATGCATCAGGATATTACTTAATAAATAGTCAGTTGGTCTGCGAACGCCTTGGGGGTACTCCTAGAAGAGTTGAAGAGGTGGCTGTTGATGTCTGTGCCTCCCTGGTAAAGCTGCTGCCCCCATGACTCAGAAGCAGAAGATGATGGATGGATGATGGATGGATGGTGAAGGAGGAGACCATCAAACACAGCAGGAGTGGTCAGTTCAATTGAACACCTGCCTGTTTGCTTCAGATCAGCTGTTCAAATCTCTGCAGGTTCAAATAAAAGGTGCACCAGGGCTTTCAGCTGAATCTCTCGGGCCACAGTTGTACGGCCGATGACTGATAACTGTCCTTTCTGAATTTTTACCATACCATACCACTTTATTTAAAGAGAACTTAAAACAGCGACAAGGCCAACCAAAGTGCTGTACAGACAAAACAACAGGTAACACACTAAGCAAAATACAAAATGAGGTCAATCAGAATATAGACATAAAAAAACGATGCAGATAATGATGACTAACCAGTGTGGAGCATACAGGATCAAAACACAGATCATCTGGTGTTGAAAGCTACTGAATAGTAGTGAGTTTTTAAACGGGACTTGAAAAACGAGAGGGAGGGGGCCTGTCTGACAAGCAGAGGTAACTCGTTCCAGAGTCTTGGTCCTGCTACCGAGAAGGCCTTGTCACCTCTGCACCAATTTTTGACTGTTTTTGTCTCACTTCATCCTAGAACCAAAAAAATTATAACATAACAGTTGAGTAGATTCTGGTAATCTTTTCTTAGGATTCATTAAAGATCAAATGCAATTGGAAATTTTTCTCAACTTCTAGTATGAAGTTAAACAAACACTATATGCACTTAACATTGTAAAATTTGTTTAAAAGTTTAATGTTCAAGGACACCACTTAAGAAAAAAAATGTTTAATAGGAAAAGTAACAAGTGAAAAATGTACAAAAATAAAAAATACTGCATCCAACTAATGATTGTCTATCTGTCTATCCCTTGCCTCACGGCCTCATCCAGAAGAAGACACAAGTGTTGTTCCTGCTGTGTCCGGTGCAGTTCTTCATGTTCATTCAGTGCTGAAAAAAGACTTTTTTACTGGACTCTTTTCTCTTTCTCTTGCCTAGAAAGAAGAAAAAGGTGGTTAATTCAAGCTACATACTGTTTTTGAATAAATGCATAAAACAAAGAAAGGTGCAGCTAACAGCTATAATGATAATAATAAACTGATAAAATAAGAAAATGAAAAATAAATTGATTTAAAAATAATAAAAATAATATAATAACAACAATGGATATATAAATCAGAAAGTATTATACAGATACAGATATTCTTTATTGTCATTTGCACCACATGTGGTACATGTGAAAAACAGTAATAAGATCTAAGATATGAACTAAGAAAAACATCAACTAAAAATATGCTAAGCACTAATAGCATAAAAACAATAAACACAAAACGCCGAACAGCAGCAACATGAGTCTGTGTGAACAGAGGAGCACGAATGAACACAGCAACATGAAACAGATCAGCAGCAACATGAAACAGATCAGCAGCAACACAAAACAGATCAGCAGCAACATGATTATCCTGGTTAGATATTCATAAGGCTGCACAAACTCAAGTTCATGTTGCTGTTTGACGTATTGTTTTGATTGTTTACTGCTATTAGTGCTTAGTGTATTATTAGTAAATGTTTTTTAGTTGATATTTTTCCTAGTTCATATCTTAGATCTTATTACTGTTTTTCTTTTACATTGTATTGTTGTCTGTAACTGGGACCCTGTGTACATAATTTCATCCCACCACATGTTCAACATGTGGTGCGTATTCAGTATGTATTCAACATTTTATTTTTTTTTACTTTAAAAATAAAATAAAAGCAAGTCCTTATCGGCACAAATAAAGTGATGTGGAACATGTTGCATCTGTTCTTACCAAGCACAGAAGTCTGCAGCGTTGTGCTGCTCTGTGAGGTGCAGGTGGGCTGCGAGCCTGCGATGGAGATCTGTCAGGTGCAGACTGCGCTGATGGAGCAGGGGCAGAAGCCGGGAGGCTTGGAGGGTTTAATGTGGAATTTAGAGATGAACCGTCACGTGCTGAAATACGTTCTGGATAAAATACAGTGAGAAACGGGACCGGAGGACAGTTAGCGTTTATTCAAATTAGCTTAGCATCGTAGCACCAATGTTGTCCTATTATGGCATCAGCCTCTTTTGTTAGTCAAAAATATGTTCAGAACCAATGGGATGAGTAACTTAAAATATGTTTAAAGTTAGAAAACACTCACCATCTTCTATAAATGATTCAAGTAGAGCAGTGGCCGTGTCCAAACCACCCTCCATCGCTCCATCTAGCTCGCTTTGACTTTTTTTGTCGGCCACCAAGCACAACAACACCTGCACTTCCGCATTTGACCAAGGCTTTGACATGATTGTTTTTTGTATATATTCAAAATACTAAAATATACACTCCTCGAGTTATTGCTAATGACAGGCGGTAGAGAAAAATGGCGGATCGGGTTGTTTGGAAATACTCCACAGGCTCCTCCCCCCGATCAATCAGTGACCGACAGTGTTTCTGACGTCTCGGCTCGCTCGGACTCCTTCAGAAGCAGGGCCAGAATACTGGGAGGTGAGCCGGTCCGAAGTACTATGGAAAAGACCTCAAACACGGGTCAAGCTAGAAATATTCGACCCGCAACGTGACAGTGGAAAAGGGGCATAACTCACAAGTGGAGAGACAAACACCTCCATCATTCAGTGCATCATAGCATCCACCTGAAAAACTGATATGACACATTCAGTCTGCAAGACTTCTCCCTCCTGGCTGGGGATGCCCAAAGTCCACAGCAAACTTTCATTCAACCTTTATTTATACAAGTTAATCCCATTGAGCCTCAGGGACTCATTAACTTCACTTTTCCTTCAAAATACTCACCCCCCCACCCCGGAACTTCCTGTACCGGGCCTCACCATGTCTCCACAAAACAGATCACACTAGTGCCACAACTCGCCTGTCCTTTTCCACTGTCTTTGTCACTGGTGCAAAAATTATCCTCAAATTTCCACTTCTCCCCCCTCAACACAGCCTCATTTGTCCACCATCAACATCTCTTCACACCCTTTTTCATCTGACCACACTCATTCACGGTTAGAGCTGGACAATAATTCGACATCGATATATCTCGCGATATACTTTTATTCAATAACGATGATATGAATTTTGAGCACATTTTCGATATTTCGATAGGATTACAGCATTTTCTGTTCGGGTTGAAGCAGCCACTTCAGTTTCAACCCGGACAGAAAAAGGTGTGACACAACTACCTAAGTGCGTGGCGACGTAATGTTACGCAGAGCTCAAGTCCAGAAGGCGTTAGTGGTAGCAGGCTAAGCTAGGCTAATCTCCATCGCGCCTTAATTTTTCGCTTCAAAATGAGTGCCCATGATCATCAGAATGTGACTGAACAAGTTTTCACAAGCGAAGAGAAAGCAGATGACATCACTGATAAGAGAGAAAAGACTAATTTGCTGGTTTGGAAGTGGTTCGGCTTTCTAAGATCCAACAAACTGCAGGTTTCAGTCAGTGTGCTGCAAAATGTGACGGAGAGTCGTTCTAACTAGCGGTTGGAGCATCTAATTTGTTCCACTTGACAGAATATGAGTCACAAGATAAAGCACAATAAAGTTTGAGCCAACGTGTCCCTGAAATACCCCCAGCGCTGCATGCTTTTTTGTTTGTTTTTATCATTTATTCATTCAAAATAAAACAAATTCATCAGAAAGGAAAAAAAAAATTAAATGAAAAGGTTGTAGAAAGAAGAAAAAATTATTATCTGCCTCTTATTTAAAAAATACAAAATAACTACAAACAAACAACAACCTTGACGAACAATCTCCAAACTGAAAACAAAAAAAACTTCAGGTATCCTTCACCTGGTACTATACCTTCCCAACAACTTTAACTTAATCATCTTTTTAAACGTATAAATTATTTTAGAAATTTTTATGGTGATAAAGACAATTCCATAATCCTAATCCCTGAATTACAATGCAGCTCCTTCAGACCAGTTCTAAATGGAGGTTTTACAAACATTTACATTCCCTTAAGTTATATCGACTCTACTTTTTTTTACATTTTTTTTTTTTTTTTACAAATTTTAATTGAATATTTGGGGCTAATATTTTTTATGAGCTTTATACAGGACTTGTAAAATACTATATTCAACCAAAACATAACATTTTAATAATTTCAGTTGATGAAATAATATATTTGTTGGGTGACCATAGCACTTCATAATACTAATAATTCTTATAGCTCTTTTTGTAACAATAAAAATAGGGTTTGTAATTGTTTTGCTTTTCCCCAAACTTCATTACAATAGATTAAACATGGAACTATCATTACATTATACAATATAGACAAAGCTTTGTCATTCAAAAACTCTTACTTTATACAGTAATGCAATTAATTGTTATTTTTATTTTTAAGTATTTTACATGAGATTTCAACGTCAGCTTCTCATCAATGTAATGAGGATAATAGTGTCTGTGTAACCAGAAACAACACGCTCCTTTAGACGCAGCTTAACCCACGGTACACTCGCAGTTGAAGATAGACTCTTTTACCTTTGCAGACGATAGTTTCGGCCTCGGTGTAGTTTTCTTTCAACTCTTTTCAGCGTCTCCGTAAGAACAGCTGTGACCTCAGGAGTCGTGAGATCATCACAGAACAGACTTCCTCATTGTTCAGAGCGTTAGTCGGGTAGAGCCACAGCGAGACGTCGTGGCATCGACGGACTCTTGTCACTCCATTAGAAACTGCTCGGAACTTCTGTTCCTCTGAACTTCTCTCGTTCAGGAACTTCTCGTTCGAGGTTCTCCCTGGAACTCTTGTTCTGCTCTGGAACGTTGTTCTGCTCTGGAACGTTGTTCTGCCTTGGAACTAGGAAGTGTCGACCCTTTTAAAGAGGTCACTTCCGGTTCCTCTGAGAACTTCCTGATTGGTTGAACGAACCAACCGGGGTGTGGTTTTAGTGACGTCAGAGGGTCATTACATGTCAAGGAGACAGAGTAGATGTTTTAAGAACAGACAGAAAGATGTTTTGAAGAAACAGAGACATTTAGGAGCTAGTCTTCCTTCTATCTGTCTGAGAGAGTCAAACATGACATTTCGTTCCGATAAACATGTTTTTGACCGTTCTCTGACTTTTGACCGACTCACTACTTGCTCATTTCAGACAGAAGATCAAAAAAATGAATAATTACTCTGTAACAGACATTAACTTGATTTCTACTTTGAATGAGGATTAAAAATCATTAATACTGTTTCACAGTTGATTTAAAATGAGTAGTTCACTTCAACATTTAAAAATGATTTGAACTAAACACACTTTGATTATCAAGATATTGTAAAATAGTAATGATAATAAAAGAGAGTGTTCTTTGTGTTCTTTCAATTGATTAGTGCAGGACACACTTAGAAGTCTCTGGATGAGCTTAATTTGTGTGTCTGGACTCAAATCAATGAAATAACAGTTCCTGTCCCAGGAAGGTCCAGGTTTTGACCTGAGGCTTAGTTCACTACAGTGATGTAGGGTTAGTTTAGCTTAGGAGCTCCACTACAATCAATATTTAATAACGGGTTCTCTCTTTTTCGAGCTACTTGACAGATATGTGACAGAGGTACTGTGTTGGAGATGGTCTAGTCAGTGACATGAGACGTTAATTTTCTTTGACCCATCAAAATGAATGTGGTCATTTATTAACAGAATCAAAATTTAACATCAAAACATTGTACACTTGATTATTCCGATCGGCTCTGATTAATAAAACTTGGCACGTTTTACTTAATAAAAACAACAGACATTTCCTTAGATCTTAAATTAATGTCTGCAGACTTTTTAGCTTATCTGTTACTGGCAAGATATAAGAGTTTTAAAGATGGGGAATGAAGGAGTTTAAATGGAGAGAAAAGATGTGGATGAGGATGTATGTCTGTAAACCAGAACAACACGCTCCTTTCAAGCGCAGTTCGCCCGCAGTACACTGGTAGTGAAGCTCGTGACGACTCTTTACCTTGGCAGAGGATGAATCAGCTGCGGTCAAGAGGTCCCCGGCACGCTACCTTTCAGCGTCTCCTCAGGGCGGCTGCGACTCGGCAGAAGTCGTGAGATAACTCGTTCCACAGAACAAACTTCCTCAGCCGTTATAGGTCATTCACCGGGTGGAGCCACAGCGAGGCATCGTGGCTCCGACAGGAACTCCAGCCGAACTCCATCAGAACCAGAAGAACTAA
>NW_023618594.1:60003-61245 GCF_014905685.2 Nematolebias whitei
AATCCTGGCCTGATGATGTTGATCTTCTGTGCTGGGCCATCCTTTTGTCCACAGAAGATCAACATCATCAGGCCAGGACTCTGTGGTCTACACTCATCTCCAGGCCAGCCTTTGTGAAAAGAAATCGTCCATCGTTAAACAGGGGTGGAGGCCTACGTGTTCAATTGTCCCCCTCTTACAATGCTGTGATTGCTAGTATCACTCAGCCTTCTGTGAATAGTAAACAGCCATAAGTGTGCTAATGATCCATTGTTAGGCTGATGGTCCTTCTTGACCATGTGAGCATCTGGTTTTGGTTGTCAGCAGCAAAACTGGTTGATCCACTCTGAGAAGGTGCCATTTAAGAGACTGAGCTGAATACAGCACCTCAGACTGAGGAAGTCTCTCGGATGAGAGACGAAACGTTTCTACATTTTTTTGTTGTTTTGCTTTGTTTTGTTTTTGAATGTCCAGAGGACCAGATTTAACTTTTTTAGATTTTTCTACCTGGATTATTGAGCATGCATCAGGATATCGAACTATATTGTTATCGACCGAAATTAAGAGCTATATCGTGATAAAAGTTGGCCATATCGTCCAGCCCTATTCACGGTTATTCAGTCCTACAATAAATTCATTACTTCAATGCCATTACACTTTGTATCCAAGGAGACACAGTCATCATCACCCTTGCAAAACTCTCAAGCCTGCACACATTCCCACCCTCTCTCCACAGAATTATAATTCACATAGGCTGCATGGATTCATCCTGTCATGACTCCAAAATCACCAGAACTGAGTTTAACAAATTTCCTGAATTTCTCAACACCAGTGGCAAATAACAGTTCATAATCTGAAGGATGAAACTTAAAATGAAACTTATTTTTCCTGGTGAGTTACAGAAGTTCATTAGCAGGAAATCAAGAAACAATGTAATAATGCAAGCAAAAAAACTGAAGGGAACAAAGGTTTATATAAATGAACACCTAACTAAAAAAAATGGAAATATTGCACGTGAAGCAAGATGGTTGAAAAAACAGAAAAAAATAGCATCAACTTGGACACGAAATGGAAACATCTGGATCAAAATACAGGAAGGATCTCAGGCTAAAATTAAAGCTGCAAGCAGCGTTGAAGGCCCTCGCAGCTAAGCGCCGCTGCGGCCTCATGGCGACCGCGGGAACTCGAGCTACTCTTCCCGGTCGCCATGGAGAACGCTCACGCTACTGTCACGCGCCCATTTTCCGGAGTGCGCATTCACAG
>NW_023618594.1:61345-62569 GCF_014905685.2 Nematolebias whitei
ATCACTATGATCGATCATTGCCCGCCCCTTGAACAGGAAACCATGATGATTGCGCAATAGCCTCTCTAGCGCCCCCTAGAATATTTTAAAACCTCAGCCCCGAGCCATTTTTCGACCGATAAATCTGAAACTCGGTGAACGTGTGTATCTTCTCAGGACCTATGAAAAAGTCTCTTGGCGCTCCGGTCCAAAACCAACAGGAAGTCGGCCATTTTGGGTCAAAGGTTAATTTTTGGGCGTTTTTAACGGCGAATTTTAACGAACTCCTCCTAGGGATTTTGAAGGATTGACTTAAAACTTGGTTATTAGGCCCTTAAGACATTGGAGAGTAAAAGTTATCAAAAGCTTTTGGTTTCGTTTTGTTAAAGGGGCGTGGCCAGGCCTCAAAGTTGAGCTTCACGCCATAAACTTCCAAACGTTATAACTTTCTACTTGAAAAACAGATTTGCACAAACTTTGGCACGAGTCATCCCTGTCCCATGCCCGACGATACCCTGAGGTCATATTGTGACGTCATCAAAGCCCCGCCCCCTCAGAACAGGAAGTGAATTTTTTTGCTTGGAATGCTCCTTCTTTGACACCCTTCACATAATCAGGATGATCCTGTGTTAGAAGACAGATAACATGGTCTGACTTGATTTAAACAACAAAACAGTTATAGCTGGAGAATGTGGGCGTGGCGCCATGGCGAATTAAAAAGTGACGCCGTTGCAATACGTTTGGCTCTAAATTGCACAGATTTGAGCCCAGGTGAACCAAAATCACTATGATTGATCATTATCCACATCTGAACAGGGTTCCATGATTAGTGGCCAAGAACCTCAACAGCGCCACCTACATTCTTCTTAGAGTTATATCTCAGTGATACAACATCCGATCTGAACCAGATTTTTGGTACGTCATTACTGAGAACTGATGGACATTTTAGTTTTGTTGTTTAATATTTGACTCAAGGGCGCCCCCTATAATATTCCAACAGTTATATCTCAGTGATATATTGTCCGATATGCACCAGATTTTTGGTGCTTGATTAGTCAGGACTTATGGACACAGTGGTGTTGTTGTTTAATATTTGACTCAAGTGCGCCCCCTAGATTATTCAAACTGTTATATCTCAGTGATATATCGTCCGATCTGCACCAGATTTTTGGTGCTTGACTAGTGAGGACTTATGGACGCAGTGGTGTTGTTGTTTAATATTTGACTCAAGTGCGCCCCCTACAT
>NW_023618594.1:62669-63155 GCF_014905685.2 Nematolebias whitei
CGATCTGCACCAGATTTTTGGTGCTTGACTAGTGAGGACTTATGGACGCAGTGGTGTTGTTGTTTAAAATTTGACTCGAGTGCGCCCCCTAGATAATTCAAACTGTTATATCTCAGTGATATATCGTCCGATCTGCACCAGATTTTTGGTGCTTGACTAGTGAGGACTTATGGACGCAGTGGTGTTGTTGTTTAATATTTGACTCAAGTGCGCCCCCTACATTATTACAATAGGTATATATGCGGTCGCAGCTTATGTCAAAGGTTTGGCGAATGCGCACTCCGGAGAACGGGCGCGTGACGGTAGCGTGAGCGTTCTCGATGGCGACCGGGAAGGGTCGCTGCAGTTCCCGCGGTCGCCGTAAGGCCGCAGCGGCGCTTCGCTGCGAGGGCCTTCAACGCTGCTTGCAGCTTTAATTCTTCTTCTTATTCTTTTCCAAGTTTAAGCGCTTATTTGGAGGGGTTAGCATATTTGAAACCTAGCCAA
>NW_023618594.1:63255-68554 GCF_014905685.2 Nematolebias whitei
CACTGTCGTTGGTGAGTCAAAGATAAACACGTTTCAGTCCACATTTTATTAAATTCAGATGCACGTCATTATACAGTCCAGAAAATGAAAGAATCCGTTTAATCTATGAATATATGATGCATATGTTCATCTACATCTGGTGGCCCGTTACAGGTTCATAAATGGACTGTGTATTCGTGTGACAATTGAATATCATGTTGGCATGAAATGAAAAAAGTGCAGATTGTAGCTGTGTGAAACGCAGCGTGTTAAGCTGAGATGCTCAGAGAAAGCTTGCAGCTAGTGGTGTTTTGAAAACTGAAATAGAGTCAATGAGTCTTTATGAAAGCTGAAATTGTACGTCTGTTATGTGTAACTGAAGCTGGGTTTGTGTTAAAACGCTTTATTCTGTTTAAACTGTGGTCCAGACGTGACTCTGGTCCGGCTCGGTTCTGATAAGTTCGAACAAGTTGTTTTAAATGGTTGGAAAGACGTTTTGAGACCGGAGCGCCGCCTCCGTGGGCTTTCACAGTTGATTCGTTACATTTTTAACAGAAAATGGTACATTTTGACAGTTTAAAAGACGAAAAGTTGACCGGACTTGTTCAGGCTAATGCTACACGCTAGCTGGAAAAACGATCTGTGATTGGTTGAAAACGGCTGTGTAGAAAGCCCTGATTGGCTGAGAGACGTGTCTGTCGTCACTAAATCTGATGTCAACGATGTAAAGCCCACCCCCGCGCTGTTATGATTGGTAGATTCAGTCACGTGACCGGGAAAGGAGCTCGGTTGAACCGAAGCCTTTTCTGTGCTTAAAATCACTAAATGTGCCGTGCCACATGTCCCCAAAAACTCATGTTCATGCAAAAAAGTCGTGCTTGTTGAAACAACGCCACGTTTTAGCTTGAAATACGTTCAGAAATGTTGATTTAACCGAGTTTAGCCGAAGCTAATTTTAAGCTAAGCGGCTAACGACAGGATGTCAACAGAACGTCCACAGGAAGTTGTCAAAGGCTCCTGCTGGTAGAAAGCTAACACTGCCCCCTCCTGTAGAAACTTGATATCACAGTTTCACTTCGTTTTAGGTTATTTTTGGTGAAATTAGACGTGCTTATGTCTGTCAGACGCATTTAGGAGTTAATAAACGTTCCTCAAGCTGAATTATTACTGTTATCTTGCATTTAAAAAGTGATTAAGGTATTTATGCGAGAAAGGCATTTACCAGGACATTTTTCATTCACTGAATTCCTCAAACGGAGGTGCAAAATGAAAAATTAGAAACTTTTTAAAAGATACGGTACAGATATTCACAGAGTTGATCAAGTTTACTCATTTGCTGAATAGGTAATACACGTTTAATTGCTAGATCACTAAATAAGAGTAAATATATCAGTAAAAGGAAACTTTTATGATTTGTTTTTACCACCTAAAAAATTACATCTTCTTATTTAATTTTTAAATAGAAGATAATGGCAGGAGAAGAGGAGTATAACAGTTTTCCTGAAGGGGAGACTGATTATTCCTCATCATCAATTTTCTTTTCTCTTTTCACCCAACCTGGGTTGATGAGTAACTGTTAAAATAGCGAATTTCTGGAATAGAACGGTTTAAAAAAAAAAAAAAAGCGTTTTTAAACTGATGTTGCTGTGAGACTTTTTAGAAAATTGCAGGTTTATTAAGTTCAGTGCTTTAGAGTAAAAAACACTGAGAAGCTTGGTAATCTAGTATCTGTTAAGAAATAAGCACATTAAAAGTAACACTGCAGAGAAGCATTTACTTAAATATTCATGAATTGGGGTAAAACCTACGAAATAGGTGCCCACATTTGAATAAGTTGACTTATAACAGTACTTTTGTGTAAACCCAGAGCTTAAAATAGTGTGAAACTCAATGACACTTGAATACAAATATTTACTTGTAAAATATCTGAAGCTGGCAACTGTTTTGACCAGATATAGTGCTGAACAGTGAATGACCATGGCTGATGGAACAGAAAAGAATATTGAGACCAAAATGGAATGGTTAGAGGTTGCGTTAGCACTGCTGACGGAATCTTTACATCCATATGGTAAACAGGTGGACAGCATGAACCCAAAAGAGTTAGTGGACAATCTGATGGAGGTTGCAGAGAGTGTGACCTCTACAGAAATTACAAAGTCAAGTTATGATCAGCTGGCTAAAATTGCAATTTTGCTGAAAGAATCATTCTATACAGTTGTTGAGAAAGCTGATGACCTTGCAATAAGGTTAAACAGTGAAAAAGAGGTGGTTCAGGAAATTGAAGAACACTTCCTTCAATTTAAAAGCGAACACGAGGTCCTCACAAGAAAACATTCTGAACAGATGTTTCAATCACAGCAAGATGCACGTGCAGAAGTTGATTCACTGAATAGCAAAATACAGTTACTTAATGCATCACTATCTGAAGCCAGGGATGCTAAAGAGCAGTTGTCCAGAGAATACTTTGCATTAAGATGGGATCACGTTGTGACAGTGTCACAAGTTTCCCGCTGCAAAGCTGAAACAGATGTGCTTAAAGCACAACTTGACGAATGCAGAATGGAAAAGGCGGGATTACTCCAACAATGTCTGCTTTTACAAAGTGAATGTCAAACATCACAGGAACGCCTGAAAGCTTGTGAGGAGAATCTAGCCACAGCAACAAACAAGATTTCTGACGTGGGGCGAGCTGGTCTGGAACTCAAAGACGAACAAGGTCAGGGTCCAGGTCACCCACAATCACCCCAGAAAGATGTTGTTGCACCTCTTACTCTTAATCCCATTCTAACACCCCCACGTGTGAGTAGAGACACACCTCCACCCTCATCTCGGGTGATAGGGACAGACCTGCACCAATTTGCACTACCAACCACGCAAGAGAGACAGTTGATACTTTCTCCTTCAATGGATGATTTGCAAAAAATCTCAAAATATGTACAACGCTTTGTACTGGGACCAATGGGTTCAACTGGAACGAAAGCGTACCTGAAAGATCTTGCGGTTGAGGATAAGATCAGTCTGATAAGGCTCACTTCGGACAGAGAGGTGTTCACCTTCATCGAGCGTCTACCTGATGCAACGAGAAGGGATTACAACCTTCTGTGTGAAGCTTTGATCAAAGAGTACGACCCCTGCACGGGACCTGCTGGTTTCCCAGCTGCTGACAAGGTCACGCAGGGCAAGAATGAACATCCAAAAGTTTATTACAAAAGAATCTTCCAAGCTTATTTTGGTAACAGAAATGAAACCGGAATGGAGGAGGAAGAAGGTTTTAAGTTTGTTTTCAGCAAAAATCTCCACACTGATTTTAAAAGATCAGTTCAAATGATGGCAAATTTCAGAGAAAAATCCATCAATGAGATTAAACAGTGTGCTGTGAATGTGTTTGAGGCATGTTCTCATGCTAAGACGCCCATAGAAGTGTTTCCTGGTGTAAAGGTTAAACCCCTCTATCTAGAACTGGAAGGACGGCGTGCCTCGCCGCCTCCTCCTAAAAAAGGTGAGAAAAAACAGTCTGTTCAAACTATCAAACCGCGTCATGAAGGTGCACGCTGGGACAAAAAAACTCCTCTTTCAGAGGATGAACGTGATTATCGTAAATGGGGTGGGCGTAGGACGCAAAGATATGGGAACCGAGAGGACCCATATTATCAGGGGAAGTACGAAAAGGAACCCCCAAAAGACGTACCTGACCGTCCCCCACCTCGGACGAAACGAACCGAGGCGAAAAAATCACAAAAGTCCCAGAAACAAGGCCCTACACCTCTGAGCTCGGAAGAGACAGAGAAAATACGCAGGTTGTTAGAAACCTTGAAACAAACTGACAAGGGAAACCAACCAGGAGCGCTATGCAGTAATGTAATCACTATTACATCTGAGGGCGCGAATGACAACATTACAGATGTCGGTGGAACACACCAAGACATTGCTGTTGTTGCCTCAATTAACCCCTCATCGGAAGAAGGGGGGGTAAACACACACACAAATGATGACGAGTCATCGCAAGCTGAACACTCAGAAACAGCTACTGCTGTGCTGACGGTTCAGACAAACCAAGATTACACAGACAAAGCTGAACGCGTGAAGAAGCATCAGAAAAAACCCAAGAGGTTTCTGTGTAACTTTATCAGAAGGGGGGTCGCCAAAAAGGCGTACCTGTCAGTGACACTCGAAAGGGGTCCTCACACATGAAGCACTCCTGGACGGTGGGGCAGACATAACAATTATGTCAGCTAAACTGTTCGAGGAGCTGAGGACAGCCGCTGCCGGTGTTAACAGGATAATACCTCTCTCTGATTGTGCTATAGAAATGCAGGGTCTCTCAGAGAAGAGAACAACCCTGACAGCTGTAGCAATGGTTCACATGCAGGTTGGCAAAATGACACTGTACCACCCGGTACATGTGTCTCGTGTTGACTCATTCCCATTTTTGGTTGGCCAGGATTTTATAAATCGCTTCAACGCGATTATAGATTATGGTGATCAAACAATGTGGACCAAAGTGAGCAAACCACTGCCAATAGATACGCCTCCGGAGTGTAACACAAACTGCCCAACAGCAGGTACCGCGGAAGGCGCAAAGGACTCCTCAGCCGAGGACACGAGCCCGGTGAGTACTCCTCTGACATCATGTGAAACCAAAGAGACCCACCCAGTGGTCCAGACTCTGACCCAACAAGACAGCCTCCTCTGTGAGCTGGAGCAGTCAGAGTCCACCAAATACTACCTACCACTGGTAGTTAAAGGTGTAGAGATCCAAGGGTCCCACACCAACGATGCTGTTCTGTCTCTGTGGACAGATAAATCAGCAATTAACCGAGCTTTCTATGAAACTTTGGTTCACAAACACGTTGGTCTAGAACTAATCAAAAAAGCTTTCCGCTTTCCATTAGTTCCCAATAGTTCACGGGTAGTGACCGCAGAAGGAGTCATTAACCTAAAACTGAACTGGAACCAACGAGAACTGGTTCACCCGTTTCTCGTTATCCAAAACTTACCACATGCATCCTACATAGGCTCTGACATTTTGGTCAGGTTGGGTGTCCATGTGGACACCATCAACAAGGTGCTGTGGTCCCTAAAACCAGCCACAAAGGATCCTCCTGTGCTAGACACAGCAAACCTTAAGGCTGGGCAGACCATTCCAGAGGCCTGCCAGGTTGCTAGCAACCAAACCACCACAGTACCACCTCAGGTGATTAACCTGAATTTCGTACCAGGGAGACATCTCCAGGTAAAAGAGATTTATACCACCTAAGTGTACCGGGGAAGAAGCTGGGAAAAACCCGGAGAGTGCCGTTCTGATGCCGACACAAACATT
>NW_023618594.1:68654-71186 GCF_014905685.2 Nematolebias whitei
TTTTTTAAAAAGTTTTTAATTTTTTATTTTGTACCTCCATCAGAGGAAATTACCAGTGAATAAAAAATGTTTTGGTAAATGCCTTTCACGCATAAATACCTTAATCACTTTTTAAATGCAAGATAACAGTAATAATTCAGCTTGAGGAACGTTTATTAACTCAAAAATTGCGTCTGACAGGAATAAACACGTCTAATTTCACCCAAAGTAACCTGAAAACGAAGTGAAACTGTGATATCAAGTTTCCACAGGAGAGGGCAGTATAACCTTATTTTATTTTAACCCAGACACTGTTAGTGACGACCAGTAGGAGTCGCGATGATTTCCTGTGGCATCCGGTGACATCCGGTCATTAGCTGTTAGCTTAAAATTAGCATCGGCTAGCGTGGTCCAAAAACACCATTTAATGATGGATTTCAAACTGAAACGTGGCAAAGTTTCAGCGATTAGGCTTCAAAGAAACGGAGCAGCGGATCAGAATGCAACTTTAAAGCGTTTTTCAACTTTAAAAAGCAGATTGAAATTCCCTATGAAGACGAGCTTCATTTCTGGGTCACGTGACTGAATCTACCAATGACAGAGCAGCAACGGGTGGGTTCTTATATCGCTGACTCAGAGGAAGTGACGCAGCCACGTCACTCACTTCTCAGCGAATCAAAGCGTTCCAACTCAGCCGTTTTCAACCAATCACGGATCGTTTTTCCAGCTAGCGTGTAGCATTAGCCTGAACAAGTCCGGTCAACTTTTCGTCTTTTAAACTGTCAAAATGTACCATTTACTGTTAAAAATGTAACGAATAAGCTCCCAGCTGCACGGAGGCGGCGCTCCGGTCTCAAAAACGTTTCACCAACCATTTAAAACAACTCGTTCGAACTTAGCAGAACCGAGCCGTACCAGAACAGCATCTGGAACACAGTTTAAACAGAATAAAGCGTTTCCACAGCTCAGCAAATTTGTCACACACCACAGACGTACAATTTCAGCTTTCAAAAAGACATGTTGACTCACAATTTCAGCTTTCAAAACGTCACTAGCTGCAAGCTTTCTCTGAGCATCTCAGCTCACACGCTGCGTTTCACGCAGCTAAATCTGCACTTTTCATGCCAACATGTAATATCAAATGTTACACGAATACACAGTCCATTTATTAACCTGTAACGGGCCACCAGATGTAGAAGAACATATGCATGATATATTCATAAATTAAACGGATTCTTTCATTTTTCTGGACTGAGTAATAACGTGCATTGAATTTAATAAAATGTGGACGGAAACGTGTTTATCTTTGACTCACCAATGACAGTGGGTCATTTATTAACAGAATCAAAGTTTAACACATCACACATTTACATTAATTTGGTAAAATATGAAAATAACAACAGCTTATTAATCAGTTTTACAAGGAGGAAACAATACGGCGATTGTTTCCCTTGCTTCTTTTTGTACAACAGACATTTCTAAAAATATCTGGATTAATTTGCTAGCAGATAGAAGAATTTTAAAGATGGGAAATGAAGTTTAAGTTGAGAGAGATGAAAAGATGGACGAGGGAAAATGTTTGTGTCGGCATCAGAACGGCACTCTCCGGGTTTTTCCCAGCTTCTTCCCCGGTACACTTAGGTGGTATAAATCTCTTTTACCTGGAGATGTCTCCCTGGTACGAAATTCCATTTAACGCACCCTTTCAGCATCTCCGTAGGAACAGCTGTGAATCGTCCGAAGTAGCGACGGTATTCCGTCCGACACAGTTCACCTCACGAGTGGACTTCACATGAGTGGAGTCCGTCAGAGTTCCACTCAGAGGTGGAAGATGTCATAATCCCATAAGACTCGGAAAGCTCTGGATCATGTCGGGATTTTCCTGTTTCCCAGCACTGGAGCTGCAACGACTGAAGCCGGAGCCTGAAGCGACTGGTTCTGCTCGACACTGGTTTGAACTAGGAAGTACCAACATTTAAAGAGCTCTATTTCCGGTTCATTTGGGAGGTTCCTGATTGGTCAATATCGACCAGACAGGGGTGTGTTTTTGTGACGTAAGAGGTCACTAGGAGTCAGAAAAACAGAAAGTGTTTTGGAACAGATTGAAAATGTTTTTAGAGACAGAGAGAGAAATGTTTGGACGAGTTGGGTGAAAACAGGTGCCAGCTTCTCTATTTACGTCTGAGAGGATTTTAAAAACATGACAGTTCGTTCCAACAACTTGTTTTGCATTTGACTCCAACCTTGGACCAACTTACGCTTGCTCATTCAAAGACAGAAAATCAGAAAATGCATAATTACTCTGTAACAGACCTCAACATGATTTCCACTTTGCATGAAGATTAAAAATCGTTATTACTGTTTCACAGTTGATTTAAAAATGAGTAGTTCACTTCAACATTTAAATATTGTTTGAACTAACACAATTTGATTATCAAACATTTGTAAAATAGTAATGATAATAGAAAAAGAGAGTGTTCTTTCACTTGATTAATTCAAGAAAGAAAGTCTCAGGATGGGTCAACCTGTATTTCTGGATTCAATTCAATGAAA
>NW_023618595.1:0-19032 GCF_014905685.2 Nematolebias whitei
CTAATCAACTTGTTTCTTTGAACCTGGTATTTCCTGCAATGCAATATAATGTGTTCTATGGTTTCCTCTTCTCCACACTCACATGTCCCTGTTTGATGTTTCCCTATTAAACATAATGTGCTGTTCAGTCCAGTATGCCCAATTCTGAGTCGTGAAATAATCGTTTCTTCTCTCCTGTTTCTTTCGGTTCTTCTCCTTTCTCCAATTTTCCTTTGGATTTTATAAAACCACCGGCCTTTCCTTTCTTCCTCCCATAATTTTTGCCACTTTTCTTTCATTTTTTGTTTTATTATACCCTTTATTTCTGTTATACTGAACCAAACATTAATATCAACCACGTCCCGACCAGTGCTCTCCTTAGCCATCCTGTCTGCCTTTTCATTCCCCAAAACCCCGTGATGTGCTGGAACCCATATAAAATTTACTGTAATCCCCATCATGTTGATCCTATATAGTGTTTGTTGTATTTCAATTAATATGTCTGGTCTACTATCTGACTGGTTGTGTTGCAAACTGGACAATGATGAACTAGAATCTGAGCAGATGATTGATTTTAATGGTCTTACCTCTTCTACCCACTGAACTGCTAAAAGTAAAGCGAGCATTTCTCCTGTATAAACTGATACTCCATCACTAACCCTTTTTCCTACTTTAATATGAAAGTGTGGTACAATGAATGCTATCCCAATTTTATTAGTTGTATTTTTTGATGCGTCTGTGTATATATGTACATAATTATAATACTGTTAATGTATTCCTGTACTGTATATTTATCCATAATAAAATATTTATTCTTGTTTTTCTTTTCTAATAATGAAAAATCTACTATAGCATCAGGGAGTACCCAAGGTGGTGTTGTTGGTAATGGAACTTTCTGACATATATCTAGTTGATCTAAATGGATTTCATTAACTTTGACTTTTATCATCCACCCAAAGCTTTTGATTTTTTCTTTTTCCCAACCAGATTTAAGCACCTCTAATGTTGGATGATCATTTCTTTGTCCTTGTAAATTTGTCCAGTAGTTCAAAGACAACTGTTCCCTTCTAAATTTAAGAGGCATTTCTCCCATTTCAACCTGTAATGCTGCTGTTGAAGACGTTTTAAAAGCACCTGTACATATTCTTAGTGCCTGGTATTGGATATTATTTAACTTATTGAGGTTTGTATCTGCTGCTGAGTTGTAACATATGCACCCATAGTCCAAGACTGACCTAATTAATCCAGTATAAATGGCTGTCAATGAATTTCTATCAGCTCCCCACTCAGTTCCAGCTAAACACCTCATTATATTTAACACTTTCCTACATTTATCTTTTATTTTCTTAATGTGTATACCCCATGCCATTCTTTCATCAAACCACAACCCGAGAAATTTAAATTCTTTAACTCTTTCCAACTCCTGACCATATAATTTTAGCTTGATTTTCTCATCAACTCTTTTCCTTGTAAAAAACATTATTTTAGTTTTATCTACAGAAAATTTAATTCCCCATTTATACGACCATTTTTCTACTACTGAAATTGCTCCCTGAAGCTTCTTTATAATAAATTCTAGATTTCTTCCTCTTTTCCACATTGCCCCATCATCAGCAAAACGTGAAAATCCCATTCCACCCTCTACTTCCTTATACATATCATTAACTATCACTGAAAATAATAATGGACTTACTATACTACCCTGTGGTGTCCCATTTTCTATATTACAACTCTCAGAATAATCTTTCCCTATTCTCACTTGTATTTGTCTTCCTTCTAAAAAAGTCTTAATCCATCTAAACATATGACCATTTATACCCATTCTTCTAATTTTGATTAATAATCCTTCCCTCCACATCATATCATACGCTCGCTCTATATCAAAAAATACTGCCACAACACTCTCTTTATTCACTTGAGCCTTTCTAATTTCATGCTCTAAACATAAAACTGGGTCCATTGTACTTCTCCCTCTCCTAAAACCACTCTGATACTTTGACATAAGTCCTTTATTTTCCATATAATATATTAACCTTTCATTTATCATTTTCTCCATTATTTTACATATGTTGGATGTTAATGCTATAGGTCTATAATTTTCTGGTTTTGACTCATCTTTCCCTGGTTTTCTAATTGGTACAATCACTGCTTCCTTCCAACTTTTTGGAATTTCCCCATCCTCCCATACTCTGTTATATAATTCTAATAGAATATTTTTAGATGATCTACTTAAATTACTTAGCATCGTGTAACAAACCTGATCTTTTCCTGGAGCTGACAATTTATATTTTTTAAGTGCCCTATTCAGCTCTGTTATTGTAAACAGCATGTTCAGTGAATCATTTGTGTTTTCTATTTGCTCCAATACCTCTTTGTTTTCTAAAATTGTATTTTCTCTTCCTTTTTTCCCTTCTTCACTAATATTTTCAGAACTATGAATTTTAACGAAAGTATTTACTAACATTTCTTCCTTTTCTCTGTCTTTCACTGCTGTTAACTCTCCATCATTTAGTATTGGGTATCCATTCACTCTTTTAATCCCATTCATCCTTTTAATCATTGTCCATACCTTAGAAATGTCCGTCTCCCTCCCTACTGAATTACAAAAACTTCTCCAATAATCTCTCTTTGCAGTTTTAATAGTTCTTCTTACATTTGCTTGCAGTTTTTTGTACTCATTCAGATTCTGAAAGTTATGATTTCTTTTTAATAATTTGAAAGCTTTATTTCGGTTCTTAATCGCTTTAGTACATTCTGTTGTCCACCATGGTACCAACTTTCTTTCCCTTTTCCCTCCTTTCTTCCTTATAGCCTGATTGGCTGCTTCAAGGATAGCATTACATACAGAAGAATTAAAGTTGTCAATACTACCACTTATATCTACATTTTGCATTTTTATTTCACTACTATTCTGATAAGTTTCCCAATCTGCAGATCTAAAACACCATTTTTCCGTCCCATTTATACAATACTTTTCTATTTGTAACTTTATTTCAGTCATGATAGGGTGATGATCACTTCCTATAGTTGTTTTATTGATTACTTGCCATAAACAAATACCTGCTAGAGAATCTGAAACTAATGTTAAATCCATTGCTGACATTGTATTATCTCTAAAATTAATTCTAGTTCCACTCCCATCATTCAAACATACCAAGTTTGTAGCATCCATTATTTCTTCTATTATAGCTCTATTTTGATCATTATGATCACTCCATAATGAGTTATGCCCATTAAAGTCCCCACACCAAATCACCTTACCCTCTAAATATGTCCCAAGTTCCTCCATTAAGTCTAATGTAAGTTTTTTACATGGATTATGAAAATTTATTATTTCAAATTGTCCATTTATTGTCCAGATTTCAATAACAATATATTCTAACTCTCTTCCTTTAGCTAAAACTCTAAATTGAATCCCCTGTTTAATGAATGTTATACAGCCTCCTCCAGATCCTCCCTCTCTGTCTCTTCTAATGTTTTCATATCCATTTATAACAAAATCAAGGTTTGGTTTAAGCCAAGTTTCCTGAATGCATATAATATCTATATCTTCTTTGAATTCTTTGATAAATCCTTTAAACTCCTGCCCATTTGATATTAGACTTCTAGCTTTCCACTGTAAGATGATCAGTTTGTTCTGTCTTCTGGTTCTCCTGTCTTCCCTTCTACTCCCAGTCACTTATTTATGTGCTCCCAGGATATATCCTTTATACCAAAAAACCTCTCTGCCCCTTTCACAATTATTTTGATTTTTTCTGTTTTGTGTTTTACTTGCTCTGTACAATTAATAACATATGCAATGAACAGCATGATCTTTTCTACTGTCAGTTCTGTGTCATGTCCAGTCTGCCTTTGTTCTGGTGTTGGTTTTGGCTGAACTTTACCTGGCACCTCTTTTGGCTTCTTCACTCTCTGAACAGCTTCTGCATAACTTATATTATTAGTGACTTTGACTTGTTCGATTTCCACTGCTCTTTTCCTAATTTCACAGCCTCCATAAGTTACTCTGTGTTGTCCTCCACAGTTACAACAAGTATCCTTTCCATTTTTACACTCCTCATATCTATGTTCCCCTCCACACTTTGGACATCTTTGTTTCCCCCTACATGCTGCTGCAATATGTCCGTACCTCTGGCATTTATAACACCTGAGAGGAGGAGGGATGTACGACCTAACAGGGAAGCACATACATCCTACTTTGATCCTTTCAGGGAGAACAGCTGCTTGAAACTCCAACATCACTGACAGACTTTCCTTTCTTTCACCTTCAACTGTTCTCATCAATCTTCTAATTTTGCTGACTTCACCTCCATAAATGCTGTGTCTAAATTTCTCCAGAGCTTCTCCCACCGGAAAACCTGTGATCACTCCTCTAGCTACCTTAGTCTCTCCCAAAATCTTGATCTCACTCACTACTTTTTTACAGATACTCTGAGTTTTCATTACTTTGTTTTTCTGCTCTTCATTTCTCACTGTTAACAACAGGTTCCCGTCTCTAAGAGTTTTAGCAAGTGTCAGCTCTCCAAACTTCTTCTTTAATTCTTTTGACAGCACTAACGGACTTAATTGAATTCCTTCATCCTCCTTTCTAAACTTTATGATCAATTTGGATTCTTCCCTAACAACCCTCTTACTAACCACATTGTTTTCCTCTGAACTGTTTTCTTCTAGACTCCTTTTATTATTTTGCAAAGTGTCTTCATTTCTATTTCTCTCTCTTCCTGACACTTTACCTCCACGCATCTGTGTCCACTCACCTAACTCCATCTCATCATCCCCTTCACTCTCACCTTGACAAATATGACAACATACGAAGACTCAGAATTTAAAATTTACAATATAGATGATGTGATTGATAAAAACTTTTTTCCTGAAATTAAAGAGTGTGAGTATTACAATGAAGAAAAATTCAATGAAATTAAAATGTCTAAAGATGACTTCTCCATTATTCATATTAATAGTAGAAGTATAAACACAAATTTATCTAAAATAACAGATTATTTAAATCAGTTAAACAGAACTTTCAGTATAATAGCAGTCTCAGAAACATGGCTAAATGAAGAAAATATAAAAAGTGTTAATATTGAAGGGTATGAACTTTATCATGTGAACAGAAACAATAAACGAGGTGGAGGTGTAGCTCTACTTGTGAATAAGGAAATTAAATGTAAAATGATCAATAAATTGTCAGTAGCTGTGGATAACATTATGGAAATGATTACAGTTGAAATATTAAACGAGACTTCCAAAAATATAATGATAAGTTGCGTATATCGATCACCTGATTCAGATATTGAATCATTCACCAATCACATCATGACAATATTGGAAAAAAGTTCTAATAAATCAGTTTTTTTGTGTGGAGATTTTAACATAGACCTGGGAAATAAAACAGACTCAAATAATATCGGAACATTTATAAACTCAATGCACAGTTTAAATCTTTATCCATTGATTTCAAAACCCACAAGAATTACTACCCATAGTGCTTCAATAATTGACAACATTTTTACAAATATAACAAATAAAGAACTTATGGGTGGCATTTTGATCACGGATGTCAGTGACCACCTACCAGTCTTCACTATCTATAAAAAAGATCAATATGATGTGAAAGTAGATAAAATTATGAAAAAAATAATAAACACATCAAAGAAATCTGTAGATAAACTAAAAGAAGATTTAACAAAACAAAATTGGAAGGGTGTATATGGTGATGATGTAAACAAAGCATATGATGTATTTATGAATATTTTAGGAGCTTTATATGAAAAAAATTGTGTACAAGAAAATTACACAAAGAAACGTGTTGATGACAAACCGTGGATGACCAAAGGGTTAAGAAATGCTTGTAAAAAAAAAGAACTACTTATACTCAAACTTTCTGAAGTTAAGAACAAACGAAGCAGAGCAGAGATATAAAAATTATAAAAATAAATTGGTAGGGATTATAAGAAAGCATAAAAAGAAATATTACAGTGAATTATTAGACCAAAGTAATGGAAATATGAAGGCAACATGGCAAATAATGAACAGTGTTCTGAATAATCATAAAACAAAATCGAGCATTCCACAATATTTTGTAAAAGATGACAAAGACATTTATGACCAAAATGAAATCGCTAATGGATTCAATGAACATTTTGTGAATATTGGCCCAAGTCTGGCAGCAAAAATCCCAAATATAGATAAAAATGTAAACCATACGGTTACAGATCACACAAACAGTTTTTTTCTTGGGGGAACTGATAAAGAAGAAATTATGACTATCGTAAAACATCTTGCAGATAAAAAATCAAAAGACTGGATGGACATGGATATGATGCTGGTAAAGAATATTATGAGTTATGTTATTGAGCCATTTACATATATATGCAATTTATCATTTTCAACAGGGATATTTCCAAATAACATGAAAATAGCCAAGGTAATACCATTATATAAGAGTGGAGAGAAACGTGTGTTTAATAATTACAGGCCAATATCGTTGTTGCCACAGTTTTAGAAGATTTTAGAGAAATTATTTGTCACTAGATTAGATTAATTTATCAATAAGCAAAATATATTAAGTAATAGTCAATATGGGTTTAGACCTAAAAATTCTACGTCAATGGCACTCATGGATTTAATGGAACAGATAACGACTGCTGTGGATCAAAAAAAATATTGTATTAGTATTTATGTTGATCTAAAGAAAGCATTTGATACTATTGATCACAATATCCTTCTCAAAAAAATAAATAAATATGGAATTAGAGGGCATGCATTGCAGTGGGTATCTAGTTATCTAGAAAAAAGGAAACAATTTGTTCAAATAAATGATGTAAAATCTGAATTCTGTAATATTACATGTGGAGTGCCTCAAGGCTCTATACTTGGACCTAAGCTATTTATTTTATATGTGAATGACCTGGTAAATGTGACTGGATTTTTTTAATGTAATTTGTTTGCAGATTATACTACTTTTCTTTGTGTGGGTGAAAATGTTGTGCAAATGCTGAAGATGGCACAAACAGAATTTGTGAAAATACAAAATTGGTTTAAACTAAACAAATTATCTTTAAATGTTGATAAAACAAATTATATGATTTTTAGTAATAACAAGAAAGTGCTTGATACTCCATTTAGAGTCGATGGAATTGAAATTAATAGAGTCAATGAGGTGAAATTTCTGGGTGTCATCATTGATGAAAAACTAACATGGAGATCACACGTAAAAAACTTAAGAACTAAAATAGCTAAATCGATTGCAGTAATGTACAAAGTTAGAGAGTTATTCAATGATAAAGCAATGTTTCTATTGTATAATGCCATTATTGTTCCACATTTAATTTACTGTATTGAAGTCTGGGGTAAAGCATGTAAAACAATTATGTAGTGGACTAGGCCTATGTCAAAACTGACCAGATGGACAGAAACTGTCATTTCATTGATCTGCATCCAGAAATACAGTTTGACCCATCCTGAGACTTTCTTTCTTGAATTAATCAAGTAGAAATGACAATTCTCTATGATCATTACTATTTTACAAATGTTTTGATAATCAAATTGTGTTAGTTCAAACAATGTTTACAGGTTGAAGAGAACTACTCATTTTTATTTTACATAAACAGTAAGTAATGATTTTTATTCCTCATGCAAAGAAGAAATCAGGTTAATATGCATTTCTTGATTTTCTGTCTTCAATGAGCAAGTTTGTAAGTGTGTGTTAAAGTTCAGGTTTCGGTCAACTAAGAAGTTTACTGAAAAGAAATGTCATGTTTAACTTTCACAGCAGATACTAGGAGGAGAGACTCCACGAAGTCTGAAGTTCTCCAACAATCTTTCTGTCTGTTTTAAACAAACTTAATCTCTGTCCTTGACTTTTCATAACACCTTACATCACAAACCACACCTCTGTTCTGGTCCATCCACGAATCAGAAAGCTCTCAAATGAACCGGAAGTCGAACCCATTTAAATGTGGCAACTTCCCAGTTCTCAAGAGAAGTGTCGTCAAAAAGTTCCGTGGTCGTGTCGAGACGAGACGTGACGAGATGAGTAGAGCTTTGAAAGAGTTGGAGACATAAAGAGTTCAGAGTTCTTGGATGCAAACGCATTCAGAATGATCCAGAGACGATTTTGGGGATTATAACTTCTGTTTGGATAACCTCACACGACTCCTAGGGGTTTGGCTGTCCTTACGGAGACGCTGAAAGAGTCAGAAGGGAACTCTACACCGACGCTGATTATCATCTGCCAGGTAAAAGTTCTATTTCGACCAAGCGTACCATGGGCCAAGCTTATTCTCCAAAGAGCGTGTTGTTCTGGTACCACAGATAAATTCCCTCACACATCTCTCTGTAAGATAAATCTCCATTTTCCATCTTAAACTCTCCTTTCTCCTAAAAATTAATCCAGATGTTTTCATTAATGTCTGTGGTGATGCAACGGAAAATCATGGCCGTATGATTTTCCTGATTGTAAAACTGATTAATTGATGTCTGCCGTTTTAGCTGAAAAGTGAAAACAATCGCCGTATTGTTCTCACTTCCTGTAAAACTATGCTGTTGTTATTTTCATATTTTGCCAAATTAATGTAAATGTTTGATGTTAAACTTTGATTCTGTAAATAAATGACCGCATTCATTTTGATGGGTCAAAGATAAATAACGTCTCTCGTTACATTTCTGTTAAATTCAATGCACGACATTTACACAGTCAGAAAAATGAAGAACCCGTGAAATGTATGAATATATCCAGCATATGTCATACTACAATTACAAATCCAATTTTTATTTTACAGAAAAGAGCCATAAGAATTATTACCAGAAAAGATTATAACCATCCGTCAAATATATTGTTTCTTCAGCTAAAGTTATTAAAATTTTATGACTTGGTTGATTACAATATCTTACTGTTTATGTATGGGGCAAACAAAAACATACTACCTACTAACATTCAAGGGAAATTTGTTAAAAGAGAAAGTAATTATTATCTTAAGGGGATGGAGATGTTTGTGAAGCCGTGGTGTCGCACCAGTCTGAAGATGCGATCCACTATTTCTCAGGGTATTAGATTGTGGAATGATCTGGAGGTTGATATTAAAAATGCCAAAACTATGTACATATTCAAGAGGATGATAAAAATTTGTTTTTAAAAAAAATATTAAGTATAATGTGAGTTCATAAAAATTGTTTACAGTTGATCTTATATTTTAGCTAAGTTTTTTTTTAATTATTTTTTACTTTTTTATTTTTTTATAAATTCATCTTGCTTTTGTATAGTAATTTTGTTTGGAATATATTTTGGGGACAAGGGGCAGATATTATAAGAATTCATTCTTCTTCTGCTGCCTTTCATTTTATTTCGGTGATTGTATATCTTTTTTCTTTTCTTTAAATTGTATTATATTTGTTGTTTGGATTAAATGAAATGAATAAATAAAACATACATACATACATACCTTGAGACGTCATAGCAGTCCAGTCACAAACCAGTTTTATGCCAACCGCCCAAGACTATTGTGTTGATTCAGCTCCCTGTCAAATCACCCGGGTCACGTCGGGGGAGGACCACCCCCGATCAGAGCCCTGTAAAGAGAGAGTTGCGACACTCTTTGAACTCGCCGATACGCAGTCACGTGGTTCATGCAGCTCCCCATAGTTCCAAACAGCTCATCGCTGTCAGTCAGTTTGAGCGGCTGCTGGCGCAACATAACACATAAATCGACTTTTCTTACTTTACCTGTGTCTTTCAGTAATTATTGAGCAGTAACGAACTGATTACTTAGCTGATTACTGATTATTTCACAGACTATGCATTTTATCAAAGCATTTTTAGAAGCAGCTGATACATTTATCATTAAATTTTAGAAGGAAACGAGACTGCAAACACATATTTGTTAGAAAAATAATGTATATGCAATACAGTGATCAATATAGCCATGTCAGTGTTTTATAACGTTAAAAAAAGATCAGAGTAACTCCTGTTATAAAGCTGTTTCTGATGTTCTCTGCAGGATAATGCTCCACCTTGTCCTCCATGCAGCAGTTCAGATCTGCTCCAGCTTACCTTAGAACATCTGGATGAATTCTTGATTTCTATAGAAGATATTAATTCAACCTTTATTTAAACAGGTTCGTCCCATTGAGCCACGAGGACTCATTTACAAGAGAGACTGAATATAATTGTTGTATTTGTCGTTTTTTTATGGCAACCAAGTACCTGATAACTGAGTTGATTGTAGCCTGACAACTATTGTAAAATTGTAATTCTTTGATTAAAATGTTAATTTAAATGAAACTGTTTCTAGTTAAAATCATAACAGATGACAAAATAAGTGTTAACTGTGCAAAAATAAATTTCCAAACAATTTATTATATAATATGTAAAATGTAAAGCAAGCTTTAATAAAGTACTTTTACTGACATTTATACTGTTTATTAATGACATCATCTGAAGTCAGCAGGAGCACCATCATCATCATCATCACAACAACACAAAGTGAGAGCTGTAAATTTAATCTGCACAAACATTTTCAATCAGGGCTCAAAATGTTTAACTGTCAAAGAAACATGCAAGAAAATAAACTGATGTCACTCTACAGACACATTTAGAGAGAGGACAGTTCACAGAGACACAGTGAGGACGAGTGAGACTGAAGGAGGTTCAACCAGTTGTTCATGGACCAGAACCAGATGAGAAGAACAGCAGAACTTCCACTGACCAGTGATCTGACCAGTGATCACACATGTTGTTCTAAATTAAACTTCGGTACGAACAGTGTTAAATAAGACATGTCATATTTTTATTGAACAATAATCTTCATTCTAACAGTGACGTTATAATTTCAGAGACTGAGGAAGAAACAGAAATGAGGCGAGTGAGATGAGGGACAGATGAAAATGTGTCCTCAGAGGACGGGGACATGTCAGGATCTGATGATCCAGGATCAACAGGGCCAGGATGGATCAACAGGACCAGGAGGATGGATCAACAGGACCAGGAGGATGAATCAACAGGACCAGGAGGATGGATCAACAGGCAGTCAGGGAACATAGATGAACAACCTGAGGGAACAGTTAGAACACAAAAACATACATAAGCAGGACAGAAGAAACTCACAGACAAGAAAATTAACTCAGTCCTGTGAAGAAAAATGTTAATGGAAAATAAATTGACATATTTTGACAAAAGATCAGATGAAGACAACTGGCATGAAGAATAACTTCCATCTCCATCTCAATGTACCTGTGATAGTTTAATAAGTGTTTTGTTGCTGTCCTACAGTTTATTGATGCTGATTTATTCTTGTAATAATTCTTATTTCTTGTTCTGTCTTGAAAGAGTCTCATCTCAACTTGACCCATGATTACCAAACACTAAACTAATAATATGAAACTAATGTAAATGAACAGTCCTGCAGTAAATACCAACTTTGTGAAGGTTATGGTGTTAAAGTAATTTTATTCAAACATCTTGATTCAGCTGTTATTGATTAATAGAAGACAGAAAATGAGATCTTGTACCTTTGTGATACTTTGAATGCAACATTCAGTTCATGAAGTCATTCTCCTCTGGTTTACCTGGAAAACATGAAAACATTGACTCATCTCCACAATCACGTTTTTCTTTAATGATAATGTCACAATTTATGCTGCAGTCTTTGACAAATGATCTATAACTTTAACTAAATTACGTCAATCTTGTTGTCATGTTGTCATCATTCTTTGTTAAATCAGGTCTCTCTTGTAAATGAGTCCTCGAGGCTCAATGGGATTTACCTGTAGAAATAAAGCTTGAATGAATCTCTCAGGAAAAAAAGACCAAATATTTTCTAGTTGAGTTCAGTAACTGGAATTACCATAAATTTAAAAAAGACCATCTTTCAAAATTTAATCAGTAATAGATATTTTAAAACGTTGAATTAGAAATAGACCCGTTTAAACCGTCATGTTGCAGAGCAGCTGCAGTTAAAACACAACTAGTAATTTAACATGTTTCATTAACTAAAACTGGCGACATGAAGTATTAATGTTGATAAACTGTGGTACAGAACAGTCAGATAACGCTTCACAATGGAGAAAAAGTGTCGTATTTGCATCAACTTACCGGAAAAACACGGAGAATGAACTACGTTCAATGCCGAACCCGCTGCTGTTTGGAACTCTTTGCCGCTTCATGACCCACGTGACTTCCGCATTCCATTCTTTCTATGGGAGTCTATGGGAGTGTCGCAACTCTCTCTTTACAGGGCTCTGCCCCCGATGTAGCTTCTCATCACGACGGAAAACAAAAAGGCCGTGCTGTGACGTCATGTCCACATATACCAGAAGCCACCACTAGGGGGCATCGTCACTGCAAACAACAGGAACCTGGATTACATGTAAAAAACTTAGGAAAACCTAACCTAACTTTAGGAAATCAACTTTTTTTTTCCTAGTGAAAAAAATATCAAAATTAACTTTTGCTATTCATTTTGAATAGATTGGGGAAGGAAAACAGCCCAGGCCGTGTAGAACTGCTATTTTGTAAAAATGTTGTGCTTGGTGATCTAATCATATTTTTGTTACAACTTCAGGTGATGTGAACTGGAGGAAATATTCTGAAGCGTTTCAGGCTGAGCACAGAAAGCCTTGTGTCATTTCTGTCTGTGGAGAAGAATTGAAAGATTGTGGTGCAGGTTTCTGGGGCAGTGGCAAAAGAGGAGAGCTGAGGGCCTTCTCCAGTGAAGCCATTACTCCTGGGTACTGCAGCCACTTTTGTGCCATGGATGCAGGGTTAGTAGTCCAGCTTTTGTACTGTGATGCCCACACATTACAATAAGTAACAACTAGCAACACCCTAACTGTACTATGTTTTGTGTTTCCAACAGATGCTGCGATGACTTCTAAAAATGGATGTCTCAATAAACACAATAAAAAAAAATCAATGATGCATCAAATGTTGTCTGAGTATGTTTTAAGGTAATAAGAAATGTGAAATCTGGAAAACAAAGAGAATTCCTGAATCTGTCTTGTGTGCTTTGATGTGTACATAAGTTTATTGGAGGTCCTGAAACAACTTTTCTGAGAACACAAAGATTTTTATTTTACCTTTGGCCAAGATGTCAGTTTGAAATCAGGCTGCTTACTGCAAAACCAAGAGTTTTTTTTAAGACAGACAGTCTTCATTTGTATTGTTTTGTCGACTAAGCTAAATGTAATTTCTAAAATATGGATAAATCTGATCTCATCATGCAGCATAAGCAACTGGGTATAGGTGTGAGGGCCAAAAGTCTGGTTATGTACTGACTCCTAAATGTGCTTGTTTTCTACTGAAACATGAAGTAGCGTTGACCTTTAAAATGTGAGACAGCTGAGGAAGTTAACCAGTAAACAGAAATACCTGCTCCAGTTGCAGAAATCTTACAGAAACTGACAAATCACTCATCTGTAGTGACTGCAGGTTGAACAAGACAATGTGAAGTTAAAGGAAACATTCTTTGTCCCAAGGCCAGTTTAAGTATCATTAATATTTTTCTTTCTTTATGAATCGATTGTAACTTTTTTCACATTTTTCAACAACCAAAATGGAATTTGTTTTTTAATGTTACGGCTAGGTATTTAAAAAAAACTAACATTTAGCTCTCCCCACTACCCAGTTATGTTGCTCTTATTTTGAAATGTAACCAGAAGTTCTGTGTTAAGAAAGGCGGAAAAAGAAGTTATGGAGACCCTGCGGCAGTATACTTGAGCAATGTCGAACCGAGACGCCGTCAGTGTTGAACCTGAGACGCCGCTAATGTCGAACCGGTTAACACCATAGACATAATATGCCTGTGGTGTTAACGCAATCTGCCAATAACGCCTTGATTTTAGACATCATGTGTCTGTGGTTACGGCATTTTATCGTCCAGCCTTTTTTTCTATCGTCCAATCAGATGTGGCCGACCAGACATGCCCATTTTTATATAGTCCAATCAGATATGACCGCCCAGACACGCCCACTTTCCTATAGTTCAATCAGATATGACCGCCCAGATACGCCTTCCGAATTTGCCTGCAGAGATACCTACTTGCCAAAGATTAAAATAAACATTTCTAATAACTACTAGATGAACTATTCTGCAAAACCTTCCACGAACTAAATTAAGGACCTTGGGAGATTGGGCATTCTGTGTGGCTGTCCCCCGCCTCTGGAACTCCCTCCCTGACTATCTGAGAGCTCCACAATCATTGACTGACTTTAAAAAAGGCTTAAAGACTTTTCTTTTTAAGCAAGCCTATTCTGCTTCCACATGATTGTATCATTGATTTTAGTTGATTTTATCATTGATTTTAGTTGATTTTATCACTGACTTTAGTTGATTTTATCTGTGATTTTAGTTGCATTCTGTAGCACTTTGAGATTTTTGTTAATGAAAAGTGTGTTACAAATTAAATTCATTATTATTATTAAAACAAAAAAATATATATATTTAAAAAACGGTGCATTTTGATCAAATTCATTAAACAACAACCCTGTTACACGACATTTTCCAGGTCTCTCTGGTAAATGAGTTCTCGTGGCTCAACTAGTGATGCTACTTTAATTTGTAGGTTGCATTTAGGTTCATCAATAGAGCTCTAATCAAAGAACTGAATGACTGAAAGGTTTTTATTATTAGATTTTAATGACATTGTTCCTACTGACCCGACCACAACCAGTGAGTCAGAACACTTTGAACCTTTAACATGTGGCTCTTTTTATTACTTATTTTGTCTTAATAACATTTAGATTTGATTGATTTTGTTTTTGAATTCTGCTGTTTGTTGTTTTGTTTTTATTTCACTTGTTTTCATTTATTTCTTGTACGTTTTGCTCCAAACACAGACAGAGCCTTTGTAATTCTGTTTGATGTTTCTACAGAATGACAATAAAATCTGATTTTGAAGAATGATCAAACATAAATTTGACATGTGACGTCATGCAGTTCATCAATTCACCAGCAGAGGGAGACAAACCCTCACAATCAACCTCAATGACAACAGAAGAATTCAAATATTTATGAATTCACTACATTTAAATAATGTTTTACTTAAAAACAAAGAATTGTAGGAAGCAAAGTAGTTTATTTAAATTAAATAAATTAAACAAATAAACAACATTTTCCTAAAAATATTTCTGAAGATATTTTGTCAATAAAGTCAGAATGTTTTTTTTCTTTTAACAGAAATATTTGATTCTTCAACATAAAAGTTTTAAAGTTGAGTAAATTTAAATGAGTCCACAGGAGGAGCTGGTGTCCGTCTCCAGCAGTCACTGCGTGAGAGGTGGGGGACACCTGGACATGTCTCCAGTCCATTGAAGAGACACAGAGACAACAATTCACTCTCTCACTCACACCTCGGGACAGTTTAGTTACAACGAGCCTAACATGCATGTTCTTGGTGTGCAGAAGAAAAGCTTTGTGTGCACGGGGAGAACATGTAAACTCCACATAGTAAGGCTGGGAGGTGCACCTGCTCTAATCACTACCACCCAGTTTATTATGACATGACAAAATCAAACATGGCTACAAATGATATTGAAAACATCTGGAGAGCACAAATGGTCATTTCAGTTCAGTCTGCACACATGAAACTGTTCATAAAGAAAACATGTGGAACAAACCACAAATAGCACGGTGGATCAGTGGTTAGTGCTGGAGCCTCACAGATAGAGATCCATCAGCAGAGCTGTTGTGTTGTTCTGAATCAGAGCTTCAGCTGCAGCTGCTCTGTCCAAATGGAGAGTCCAAACGCTTCGTGGAGCTCATTTCTCCATCTACGTCTTCATTTTCATGCTGCTTCAGTCTTCCTTTTTTTTTTTTTTTAATAATCTTTATTAAAGCAAATGACAAGTATACAACAAACAAAAGGCTGGAGTATACAGACGAACACAACCCTTACATGAACAAACAACCAGGGGTGTGTTTTTTACACAAATATTTGCAAAGATTTACATATAGAAATTGTCCCAAGGGCCTTTTTGTTGGTAGAGTCTGTTATTAACTTTACATATAATTCCACATTCTTAATAAATTGAAGAAAGCATGACGTTTTCTTAATAAATTTACATTTATGAATGAAAAATTTGGCCAGAAGAATTAGCAAGTTTATTATAAAAAAAACATTTAGCATCCTTTCTGGGGAATCTAGAAAAACAAATTAAAACATTTTCCCAACGTAAGGAAAAATTCCTTAAAATATGGTTATTAATAAACCTGCTAAACTCCTTCCAAAACCTGCGTGTGAAAGGGCAGAGACAAAAAAGATGTGTCACAGTTTCTGGAAGGTCACCACAAAAACTACAATCAATATTTATGTCTCTTTTAAAATTTATCATATAATGTTTAGTGGGGTAAATTTTATGAATAATTTTAAATGACACTTCCTTCACCTTATTTATAATTAAATATTTATGGGGAGTCATCCAGACTGTCTTTCAGTTGATATCTGGGATATAACGGCTCCAATAGATGTTATACATGGACAAGAAATGATGCCTTCTTGGAACAACCTGCGTCTTCTCTTATTGTTGTTACCACGCTGCTGTGAAAAGCAGGTTTTCCACTGATGACTAAGATGGACCAGGGAAAGGAACTGGAGTAGACAGAGAACTGTTAGTGTTTTTAAACAACATTAGGGTGCCTGAGGGTATAGCGCTAACCACCATTGAGAATTCTTGGAGACTAACTGGGAAATTATATAGTGAGCAGAATTCACTGTAGGTGAATAGTCGTCCGTCCTTATTAACAAGCTGAGCCACCAATAGGATCCCATTTTGAACCCAAGTCTCAAGGAAGAGTGACCTGTTTTTAAATAAAATATCTCTGTTGTTCCAGATGAGGTATTTGTGTGGTGAGAAGTTGTGTTTATAAATGAGGGTCCAAGCTAAAAGCACCTGCTTATGGAAGGATGAAAGTTTTACAGGAAGTTTCTCAACATTGTAATTACAATTTAAAATTAAATTAAAACCGCCAAAGCGCAAGAAAACATGATATGGTATAAGGTTCCAGATAGAAGTTGAATTCTTAAGAAAGTGTTTAGCCCAATTAATTTTGAATGTGCTATTTAGGGTAGAGAAATCCAGAAAATTAAGCCCACCTGATTCGTAGTTATTCATAACAACAGTTTTCCTAATATAGTGTGTACGGTTTTTCCATATAAAATAAAAAAGCATACGGTCAATATCTTTACTAATTTTATTATCTAAATGTAAGGAGAGAGCAGCATATGTCAATCGGGATAATCCTTCAGCTTTAGTGAGCAGCACTCTACCTTGTAGAGATAAGTCCCTCTGCAGCCACTGGTTTAGTTTAGTTTTGTTTTTTTGGCTAATCGGTGTAAAATTAGAGGAGCATCTTAACTTTTGGTCTTTAGAGATTAAAAGTCCTAAATAAGTGACTTCTTGTTTAACAGGGATATTACAAATAAAATTTGCTGAACAGTCTTTAATTGCTAGTAATTCACATTTTTTTAAAATTTGAGCATAAACCAGAGGCCTTGTAAAAGTTACTAATCACATCTAAGGCAAGCAGGATCTGGTTTTCATTCCTTAAAAAATCAGTGGTGTCATCAGCCAGCTGGCTGATTATAAGCTCTTTATTAGTTATGGTGATTCCTTGTACAGCACTGTTGGAGATATGAGTTGTAAGAATTTGTGAACAAACTAAGAATAAGTATGGTGAAATGGGACATCCTTGGCGAATACCACGTTTTAAGTCAAATCTAGGGGTGGAGCCATTTGTCATTTTAATAGAACTGTTGCTATTGGAGTACAAGGTTTCGACAGCTTTACAAATTTTTTTCCAAAACCAAATTTTTTCAAAGAATGAAAAATGAATTGATGTTCAATTGTGTCAAAGGCCTTATAAAAATCCAGGAAGAGAATATAACTATTATCAGGTACCAAACATGAGTAATCAAGTAGGTCTAACACTAGTCTGATATTGTTAGAGATGTGTCTGTTTCTCATATAGCCTGACTGTGTCTCATCAATAATTGTATCCGAGACCACTTTAATTCTGTTAGCAAGTATTAAAGCCATAATCTTATAATCATTATTGAGTAGACATATAGGTCTCCAATTATCAATAAAAAGTAAGTCTTTGTTTGGTTTTGGAATGAGTGTTATAAGACCTTGAGTGAGAGTAGGAGGGAGAGTGTTATTCTTTATACTTTCTAGGAATACCTGTAAGAGAAATGGAGCTATATGATTAGAGAATTATTGATAAAACTCTGCAGATAAACCGTCTGTGCCGGGAGATTTATTGGCCTTAAGTGCAGTAATGCATTTAGAGATTTCCTCCACTGTAAAAGGGCTGTCACAATAGTCTCTATCATCCACACCGATAGTTTTAAGTTTTGAATATTGGTAAGAAATGTTATTGAAATCTCTTCCTTATATTTTGCGGTCCGGCAGAGACCCAAACTGGCAGCAGCTCCAGAACCGCGTCGTCAGAGACGCCACCGCCCTACCAGCTTCAACACCGAGGAGCTAACCACAACGACACGCCGAAGAGCGCACCGAGGAACGACTGCTACCAGGCCTGTTTGGGTGAGCCATGAGGAGGCGCGGCGGGCAGGGGAAAGGGTCGGACCCAGTGGAGGACATCGCCTGCGTGTTTGCGGAGTGAAAGTGGAGCAGCAGCGGGACAGACCCGGTCCGGCAGAGACCCAAACTGGCAGCAACTCCAGAACCGCGTCGTCAGAGATGCCACCGCCCTACCAGCTTCAACGCCGAAGAGCGCACCGAGGAACGACTGCTACCAGGCCCGTTTGGGTGAGCCATGCAGAGGCGCGGCGGGCAGGGGAAAGGGTCGGACCCAGTGGAGGTGAACTATGAAAATATGGAGGAAATCAAAAAATCTCTGAATTTTATGAGTGCAGAACTGACAGAGCTAGCTTCACGACAAGAACTTTTGATCAGTCTTGTCGAGGAAGTGACGCAACTGAAAATTGCACTAAGAGAAAGAGATAAAAAAAATATCAGAACTTGAGAGAAAAGTAGATGATCTGGAAAAGTATACACGACGGGATGACTTAATAATTACTGGACTTCATGTAAAA
>NW_023618595.1:19132-24152 GCF_014905685.2 Nematolebias whitei
GTGATGTGCTCTCTATAGCCTGTACCAGTTAAAAATCGGGCTGCAGCATTTTGGACCAGTTGTAGACGAGCAATGGAGGACTGACTGATTCCAAACAGAAGTGAATTGCAGTAATCAAGCCTAGATGTTATGAAGGCGTGGATCACTGTCTCGAGGTTCTTTTTGGAGAGTATAGGCTTCAGCTTAGACAGCCGTCTCAGCTGAAAAAAACAGGATTTGACCATCATGTTTACGTGACTGTTGAGTTTTAAGGACGGGTCCATTATCACCCCCAGATTAGTGACCTTTTGTTTCTCTAGCGGGGCTAGAGAGAAAAGGTCAATGTCATGGTTCATGAGTGAGCCACTGGGATGGAACAGCATGACTTCAGACTTCTTCTCATTGAAGCTTAAGAAGTTTAAAGCCATCCAGTCCCAGCATTTAAGGAAGGCCTTCGATACTATAGACCACGGAATTCTTCTTGAGAAGTTGTATAAATATGGTATTAGAGGGCCAGCATTAAAATGGGTAAATAGTTATTTAGAAGGAAGGAAACAGTTTGTTCAACTACATGACAGAAGATCTGAGTTTTGTAATATCACGTGTGGAGTGCCCCAGGGTTCAGTACTTGGACCTAAGTTATTTAATTTATATGTAAACGACTTAGTAAATGTGTCAGGTCTTTTTAGAGATGTATTTTATTTGCAGATGATACAACTTTTTTTGGTCAGGGTAAAGATATAAAACAAACGCTGAAAATGACACAAATAGAATTTGTGAAAATTCAAAATTGGTTTCATCTTAATAAATTATCATTAAATCTAGATAAAACATATTATATGATATTCAGTAATAGTAAAAGAAAAGTTGATGCTCCATTTACGGTAGAAGGAATTGAGATTCTTAGAGTTAATGAGGTGAAGTTCTTGGGTGTTATTATTGATGAAAAATTGACATGGAAATCTCATATAAATAACTTAAGAACATAAGTAGCAAAATCGATAGCAATTCTGTACAAAGTAAAGGAGTTATTTAATGAAAAAGCACTATTTATGTTGTATAATGCACTAATTGTTCCTCATTTAAATTACTGTATCGAAGTCTGGGGTAAAGCATGTAAAACAATTACAAACCCACTTTTTATTTTACAGAAAAGAGCAGTACGAATTATCACCAGACAAAAATTAAGACATCCATCTGTAGTGGACCAAGGCCTACGTCGAAACTAAGTCTAAGGTCAAAACTCTTGACCTTTAGAACCTTGTGGGACAGAAGCTGTCATTTCATGTATTTGACTCCATAAATACAGGTTCACCCATCCTGAGACTTTCTTTCTTGAAGATTCAAGTGAAAAGAACACTCTCTTTTTATTATCATTACTATCTTACAAATGTTGATAATCAAAGTGTCTTAGTTCAGACCATTTTAGATGTTGCAGTGAACTAATCAATTTTATTAACTGAGTAATGATTTTTATTCTCATACAAAGTTTATGCAGTTTCTGATTTCTGCTGTTGAATGAGCAAGTGTGTGCGTTCCAAGGTTGGACTCAAACGAAAAACAAGTTGTTATGTTAAAACTGTCATGTTTTAGAATCCTCTCAGACGTAAATAGAGATGTTTTGCACCTGTTTCTTTAACTCGCCCAAACAAACCCTCTCGGTCTGTGAGAACATTTCTGAGCTGTCTCATAACAATTCTCGCTGCGTCTAACCTCTCACGTCACAAAAACACACCCCTTCTGGTCGTTTCTGACCAATGAAAAATCCCAAAAAGTGAACCGGGAAAGAGTCTTTAAAATGTCAGTACTTCCTGGTCGACTCAGAGTTTTCCGACTGCTGGAGTTCGCAGAGTTTTCAGACTCACACAGTTCGAAGAGGGACTCACAGGTAACCAGAGTGACTTACGACTCACGGAGTTACAGAGTTCACGGAGTTCTGATGGAGTGCTGTTGGAGTTCCTGACAGGACAACAAAGCTCTTCCGAGTTCCATGGGATTATAACATTTTCCACTGAGGTGAATGTGTGTCGAACAGAGCCTCGCCACTACTTCTGACGAGCGACAGCCATTCTCAGGAGACGCTGGACAAGTAGCGTTAACGGAATTCCATATCTGCTGATAAATCTTCAGAAGGTAATGGGTCAAGTTTCCTACCAAGCGTACCGAGGCGAGCTGGGCTTCTGATGGAGAGTGTCGGTTCTGGCGAACATTCCTCCCCTCCCATTCAATCTTAACTCCCTCTAAACTTCTTTCCATCTTTAAACTTTCCTATGAAGTAGAAATTCTTCCAGATATTTAGAAATGTCTGTGTAAAATGCTCACCCACATTCATGTGGGCAAAAGATCATAGTTGTACAGTTTTATAAATGTCTGTGGTGCAGCAACGGTAAAATCATGGCCGTATGATTTTTCCTGATTGATTGCTTATGTTGTTATTTTCATAATTTGCCACATTAATGTAAATGTTTGATGTTAAATTTGATTCTGTAAATAAATGACCGCATTCATTTTGATGGGTCAAATTTAAATGACGTCTCACTTTGCATTTCCTTAAATTCAGTGCACGTTTTATTCAGTCCAGAAAAATGAGGAACTCGCGTTAAATGATGAATATATCTTAACAGCATCTGTTCATCTACACATCAAATGTATTGTTTTGTCAACTGCAGATATTGAAATTCTATGATTTGGTCAATTACAGCATTTTGCAGATTATGTATAGGGCTCATATTGCCTGTCAATATTCAAGTACATTTTATTAAAAGGGAGAGTGTTTATTTTCTTAAAGGGATAGAAATGTTTGTGAAGCCTTATTTTAGCACCAGTTTAAAAGAACGATCCTCTGTAATCCAGGGGATAGGATTATGGAATGGTCTGGACGATACATTTAAAAATGCCAGATCTCAACATATATTTAAGAGAATGTTAAAGGAGAGTTATTTGACAGAATACAAAAAACTCCAAATTGAATCCACTAAAGTTATTGTTTGAGTTGATGATGTTGTTCTTTAGTTGATGTTTTTAAATCACTGAAGTTGTTGCACATCTTGCTTTTTGTTTTTGTTTGGTAACAAGACAGTAAGGGTAAAAAAAAGGGGCAGATATTATAAGATTAATTCTTCTTCTGCTGCCTTTCATTTTATTTTGACTGTATACATTTTTTTTTATTATTTTTGAGTTGTTATGGTTTTAATGCAATGAAATGAATAAATTAAATAAATAAAATAAATAAATATTTTGAGCTGTATAAATTAGCATAAAATTTGGCACAAAAGGTTGAAATTTGTTTAGGATTGTTGGAGATAGTGTCATTAATGTTTAGTTGATAAATAGAGTTTGTTTTTGATCTGTGTTTTTCAAGCCTGATAAAGTAAGCAGAATTCTGCTCTCCCTCCTCTAGCCATCGTTTCCTGGATCTAATAAAGGCGCCTTCAGCCTTTTGTTCATATAAGTTGTCCAGTTTGTTTTGAAGTTCTATTAAATTTAACTTATCTTCCTCCAAGATTTCTTCTGGTGATTTCTTGTAATAAGAGGTAATTTTACTTATTACTTCTTCCTCTTCAGCTTTCCTCAGTTTAGAGATTCGACTCCCATATTGTCTTAAGAATTTGCAAGTTTCAAATTTGAAAAGTTCCCAATTGCCGCAAAAGGACCTCTCTATGTTAGCCTTATTCCAATAATATAAAATTAATTTATTTATATGAACTTTAACCATTTCATGCTTTAGCAAGTAATTATTTAATTTCCAATAAGAATATTTGTAAGGTATATTATCAGGAGCACAAATTTTCATACTTAGGTGAATTGCTCTATGATCTGTAAGAGGGGTGGCATGTATATTAACAATAATGCTGTCTTTGTTAATATAGTTAGATACAAGCCAGAAATCAATACGAGATTGTCTGGATCCCGTTTTATTACTCCAGGTAAAGCTTTTGTCATCTGGAAATTTTTCTCTCCAAACATCCATAACATTAAATTTCTCCATAAAAATTTTTAAGTTTGCACTGTATGAGGTCTGCTGCCTTGGAGGCCATCTATCGATCGTATTATCTAATGCAATGTTAAAGTCCCCGCCAATTAAAAGAATTGAGTCTGGGTATTTGGAAAGCCAAAATGTAATTCTTTCTTCTAAAGAGTCAAGTAGTTTGTCGTTTTCAGTTTTATTATTGTAACCATATATATTAACTGCAATAAATGTATTGTTATGGTGTCCAATTACTGAGCAGATGTAGTGTCCTAGGTTGTCGCAGTGAGAGTGTAATATAGTTCTTCAGTGCTTCAGTCTTCCTGCTTTACTTCCTGTCTCTTCACTCACATTCTTGCTGCTGTCATGTGATCACTCTGCAGGATCCATCACTTCAACATTATTGATCAGAGAAGTCAGAGTCAGAGTCAGAGTTTCTTTATTGTCATTCACACCTCATGTGGTACATGTGGTGGAGCGAAATTATGTACACAGGGTCCCAGTTACATCCAACAATAAAATGTATAAGAAAAACAGTAATAACATCTAAGATATGAACTAAGAAAAACATCAACTAAATATACACTAAGCACTCATAACATAAAAACATTGAACATCAGCACAAACATGAACATGAGTCTGTGAGCAGATGTGCACGCATGAACACATCAACATTGAAACAGATCAGCAGCAACATGAAACAGATCAGCAGCAACATGATATGGTTTTTCACAGTGATTATTCTAGTTAGAGATTCATGAGTCTAACAGCCTCAGGGTAGAAGCTGTTCCTCAGTCTAGTGGTTCTACACTTAATGCTCCTTAACCTCCTTCCTGAGGGGAGTGGGGCAAAAAGTGTGTGTGCTGGGTGAGTGGGGTCCTTCATGATGCAGGTGGCCCTCTTCCTGCATCTGGAGGTGTAGATGTCTGTGATGGTGGGGAGGCTGATTCCAACAGATTTCTGTGCAGCCTTCACCACTCTCTGCAAAGCTTTTCTTTCTGCAGCTGTGCAGCCTCCATGCCACACATTGATGCTCGAGCACAGGATGCTCTCCACTGCACACCTGTAGAAGGA
>NW_023618595.1:24252-43555 GCF_014905685.2 Nematolebias whitei
ACTGCACACCTGTAGAAGGAGGTGAGGACTGAGCTTCTCAGACCAGTCAGGAGAGTCAGGAGAGAGGAGAGAAAAAGCTGCAGAGATTCACTGGAAACTTTACACTTATTTATTTATTTATTTAATTTTTAAACAGGAAAAGATTAAAAGAAATCGGGCCTGGCTCAGCATAATTGCTGTTTTACAGCAGGTTCCTGTTCTGCAGAACATAAATTAAGCACACAGATATTCAGCACCACACCTCATCAATAGACATACAGACACATCACATTACAAAACACAAGAACAGCAGCATTTACACGGCAGACACCTAACAGTGATTGCAAAAGAAGGAGTCTAACAGATGACGCACATGAGTCTTCTTAAAAAGTGCCAATGTTGAGATGGATTTCACATGTTGTGGAGTGTCATTCCATGCTTTGGTGTAAACATAGAAAAACGATCTCTGTCCATAACAGTTTTTAAAGGCTGGTAGTGGCAATTGTCCGCTTGTAGCAGCTCTAGTTGAGCGACCATTTCCACACACGGATTTAGGGATCAAAGCAGAGAGAGCTACATTATTAATACCATAAAAAACCTGGAAATACAACTTAATACTGCTGTGTAGGACATAATTTTGAAAAGTTAAAGCATTTGAAGAAGAAAGAGCTGTACAGTGATGAGTCCAACCAGGGAGTTTGTTGTGGATTTTGTAGGCCCTGTTGTAGAGCCTAGCGATGGGTTTTAATATTTCATTAGTAGTGAGAGACCAGACAGGTAAACAGTACGACAGAGTTGAAAGTATTATGGCATGAAGATAAGTGTTGGAAACAGAAGATGTCAGATTTGATCTAATTTTGGAGTAAACATACATTTTTTGTTTCAGCTTAGTACATAAGGATTGCACATGATCATGATAAGTTAAATGAGAATCCAAAATAACTCCCAGATATTTATAAGTAGTGACAATAGAAAGAGGTTTGTTTAAAAAAGTAAGAGGATTTGATATAGTAAAATGTTTCCTAGGTGAGGAAAAATACATGCATACGTTTTTTTTTACATTAATCGTTAAGCGATTTTCTTGTAGCCAGAAATGAAATTGCTGAAGATCTGCATGTAACTGACTGTTGATAGAATCAGTATTTGAACCAGACAGGAAAAGAACAGTATCATCAGCGTACATTAAAATATTAGAGTGATTAAGTACTTTTGGAAGGTCATTTATGTAAAGTAAAAAAAGCAATGGTCCCAGTATACTACCCTGCGGGACTCCCACAGAGCATGGCAGTGATCGGGATATACAACTTCCATGTTTCACTACCTGACACCTGTCAGTTAAATAGGAAGAAAACATTTGTATTGCAGAAGAAGAAAGTTGAAAAGAAGTCAATTTTTGTAAGAGAGTATAATGATCGACTGTATCGAAGGCTTTACGGAAATCGATGTATACAGAACCAGTTATTTGACCTTTATTCAGAGCAGCACGTATTTGTTCAGTAAATAATATTAATGTTGACATGGTTGATCGAGAAGCACGAAAACCATGTTGGTTATCACTTAACATATTATTAACCTCTAAATGGTGAAGTAATTGGTTAAATAGTGTTTTTTCAAGTAACTTGGAAAAAGTTGGAAGAACTGAAATTGGTCGATAATTTGAAACATCAGTTGGATCGCCAGATTTGAAAATAGGAGTAATCTGTGCAGACTTCCAGGCAACGGGAAAAATGGACTGTGTAATGCATAAGTTAAGCAGGTGATGGAATAA
The DNA here is from genome assembly GCF_014905685.2 of Nematolebias whitei. NCBI lineage: Eukaryota > Metazoa > Chordata > Actinopteri > Cyprinodontiformes > Rivulidae > Nematolebias > Nematolebias whitei. The sequence continues at coordinate 26,000 of NW_023618595.1, forward strand.
TGGTACAAAAGTGCTGAGATGCGTTTTCAGGAAGTTCATATTTAACTTGAATATATCACAGGCATGTGAGCTTTTTAAAGACTGTAATATATCCAATATATCAGTCTGTGAAATTTCTGAAAAGGAAAACATCTCAGAGGTGTCACATGATTTAGATGACTTTGGCCTATTAGAAGGCCCAGATAACAAATCCCGAACAGAAGAAACAAAGTATTCATTAAATTGGTTAGCAATTTTTTCGTGATCAGAAATAAGCACACCTTCTACTGAAATCTGTAAATTTTTGTTGAAAGTTTTGTTGTTATTTTCTCCTGTTATAGATTTAATTGTTTGCCACAATGTTTTTGGGTTTGTTCCAGCTGAAATAATTTGCCTTTCAAAATACTGTTGTTTAGCTTTACGTAATTCAGCAGTGCATTTATTTCGATAATGATTAAAATGCAACTTATTTTCAGGTGTTTTTGATAGTCTATAAGTTTTCAGAGAGGAGGCTTTCAGCTTTAAGAAGTGTATTATAGAAGCGTTCAACCATGGTATTTTATTTTGTCGGATTGGAATTTTACAAGTTGAGATATATTTTTGCTGTATATTCTCTAATTTATTGTAGAAATTTGTTAAAATATGATTAGGATTTGACAAATGAATGTCTTCATTCCAATCAGTATTTTTAATTTCCGCATTTAACATAGTTTGTTTTGAGTGTGGAATCTTTTTATGTAAATTATGTACATGACATGTTGTTTGCTTAAGATTTTTTCTAATGACAAAAATTAGTGAATGATCTGAAACTGACGTATTTATGACTCCAGATATACCATATATGGAAGGACGATTTATAAATATAAGATCTAAAATGGAGTTGCATGTTTTACCAAATCTAGTCGGCGCCTTAATTAGTTGTTGGAGCCCCAGCTTTGTGGCCATGGTTTTTAGGGACTGGGAAGCTTTATCTGCCCAATTCATATTTATATCCCCAAGAATCACAAGCTCCTTGGATTTGATACCTTTTATGACATCAGTAAGCTGCGCTAAATATGTAGCTGAGTTAATATTTGGGGGCTTGTATGTAACAACAACCGTAACTGAAAGAAAATTTGTAAGTTTAATTTCTAGTTGCAGAGATTCTGATTCAGTTTGTAGTTCTGTTATGGAGTGTAGATATTTTTTATGTACATAGACTGCAACACCACCTCCAGTCTTATCCTGGCGGTCTCTACGGTATAACAAGTAATCCTCAATTGAAAGAAAAGAATCTGGTATAACAGGAGTTAGCCATGTTTCTGATATTGCCATAACCTGTGCTTTTGTTTGAGCAAGTATTACTTTAAATTCATCTAGTTTTGGTACAAGACTTCTCATGTTAAGATGACAGATTTTGAAACCTCTAGTTTTACCAAGCTGGTTTAACGTTCCTGGATTTTTCTTTAAACAGGATGATTTCTTACACTTCTTTACTGATGTACAGTTCAAACCTGTGATAACAGCAGCTTGTGTAACCTTTTCAGAATATAATGTTAGTGGCTGTGTAGACTGTAGTCGAGTTGGATTTACATGAAATACACCTGTGTGCAAGCCCAGGGCCAAATTATTATTAAAAACATGTGTATAAAAACTCAGAAAGTACAGAAAAATAGACATAAAAACATTTTTATCCGGACCAGGATTAAGTTCAATATTTCCAATGACTAAAAGAATATTAAATAAAAGTCTTAAATGTTGTTTTCGATTTGTGAAGACGGAGTTTGTTTTATCCGTGCCTTTAAAACTTAAGTTTTTTACCCACTTATGAAAAACGGTGACGTAGGCCGAGATAACTACCCGTTCAGGGGGGGACCCAGGTTGAAGTAATATGCTCTTACAGCTGTTTTTTGTGACGCTGAGTGACGTACACTTCAATGTCCAAGCAGCATGTTCCCCATAATGCTGGACCGGGGCACACACCCCAAATCCAACAGCTCCAGGTTCTTCTTCTTCTTCTTCTTTTATGTTTAATGGCGGTTGGCAAACAACTTATAGGTGCATTACCGCCACCTTCCAGACTGGAGTATAGATTAGATGTCCTATCACTATATTCTCCCCATAATGCCTGACATCTTGAGAAACCTAAAAATGCTGTTAAAAATTATATTTTCAGAAGATCTTTGCAGCAAATTTTTAACATCTAAATTGATTTTATTACTGTTCATCTCTCTAATTAACAACTCTCTTTCCCGGCTGTATTTACTACATTCTAGAAGAATATGCTGCACCGTTTCTGACTCTCCACAAAAATTACACAAACCTGTACTATGTTTATTAATTATTTTCAGCGTACTATTCAGCCCCGTATGCCCAAATCTTAGTCTAGATATAATATCCTCTTCTCTTCTATTTCTATTTCCTTCCCTACATTCCCCTACTTTCCTTTGGATGCTATAATAAAATCTTGCCTTTTCTTCTCCATCCCATAATTCCTGCCATTTCTTTTTAAAATATATTTTACTTATACTTTTGACTTCATTTCTGCTTATTTTCATATTTACTTCAACCTTATCCCTTTTCGCTGCACTTTTAGCAAATTGATCCGCCAATTCATTTCCTATTATTCCAATATGAGCAGGAATCCAAATCAACTTTACCCTGGATCCAAACTCTTTAATTCTAAAAATTAATTGACCAATATTCAATATGATATCTTGTCTTGTATCTGAACTCTGTTCTAAAATACTTATTAATGCACTACTTGAATCTGAACAAATCAATATTTCCTTCTTTTCCGTTTCCTCACACCATTCTAGAGCCATTAAAATAGCCATTAGCTCACCTGTATAGACTGTCATTCTGTCTGTTACTCTTTTATTTTTCATAATATTTAAGTCCGGAACTATAAATGCTATTCCAATTTTATCATTTAACATTTTAGAAGCATCCGTATATATTTGTAGAAATTCAGCATATTCATTATTTACATACCTTTCGACCTCTTTTTTTTCTATTTGTCTGCCTTTTTCCAATAATCTTAAATCGACTTCAGGATTTTCAGTTAACCAAGGTGGAGTTTCAGGAATATTCACCACAGGACTAATTAAATAATGACTTATTCCTAGCTCACTTATCTCATTATTTATAATCCATCCAAAACTATTAATTTTTGTATTTTTTACTTTTTCTTGACAAGGTTGTAATGTAATATTTGGAGGAAAGTTTTCCTTATGGCCTTTAATATTTGCCCAATAATTAATGGCTAGTTGTTTCCTTCTGATCTCTAATGGCATCTCACCCATTTCAACTTGTAAGGCTGATACTGGGGTTGTTTTCATTGCTCCACAGCAAATTCTTAAAGCCTGATATTGGATTCTATCTATTTCTTTTAATAAACTGTTAGACGCTGAACTATATACAACACATCCATAATCAATTACTGACCTGATTAATCCTATGTATATCGTTTTTAATACTTTCCCACTAGCTCCCCAATCTTTACCTCTTAAACATCTCATTATATTTAAAATTTTTTTACTTTTCTCAACTATTTTCCTTACATGTATTTTCCATGTAAGTTTTTTGTCAAACCAGATTCCTAAATATTTAATCTGATCTATCTTTTCTACATCTTTCTCATATAATTTAAGATTTACATTAGCATTTATTTTCCTATTAGTAAAAGTAATAAACTTGGATTTAGATATTGACACTCTAAAACCCCATTTTAAGGCCCAATCTTCAACATTATGTATTGCCTCTTGCATTTTCTTATTTATAAATTCTAAATTTTTTCCCCTTTTCCAAATAAGACCATCATCTGCAAATAATGACACTCCAAAAGCTTTGTCTATTTTACTAAACATATCATCAATCATTATAACAAATAACATAGGACTTATTATACTTCCTTGAGGAGTACCATTTTCAATTTGATGCTTTGAACTCACTTCACTACCTATTTTAACTTTTATATTTCTTCCAGTTAAAAAGTTTTTAATCCATCTATATATTTTACCCCTTAATCCCATTTGTTTTATTTTAATCAATAAACCTTCTTTCCACAACATATCATATGCTTTTTCTATATCCAAAAAGATTGCTATTAATACCTCTTTATTCACCTGGGCCCTCCTGATTTCATGTTCCAAATATATTATAGGATCTATTGTACTTCTTCCTTTCCTAAATCCAAATTGATATGGTTTAATCTTCTCCTTAGATTCCAGAAAATATATTAATCTGTTATTCACCATCTTTTCCATCACCTTACCAATACATGATGTTAATGCTATCGGCCTATAACTCTCAGCTAAATGTGGATCTTTTCCAGGTTTACAAATGGGAATAATTATAGCTTCTTTCCATTTATCTGGTAGAATTCCTTCCTCCCATATCTTATTATACATTTCTAATAATATCTTCTTACTTTTTTCACTAAGATTATTCAACATAATATAGTTAACTTGATCCTCCCCAGGTGTTGATTTACTAGAGTTTTTTAATGCTCTATTTAATTCCTTTAACGAAAATTTCATATTCAAAAAATTCTCATCATCTTCATCATTACATAGCAACTCACTGTGATTATTTAATGTCGTTTCCCGTCCCTTTTTTTCAATATTACTAAGATTCTCCATACTATGTATCTTAGTAAATGCTCTTGCTAATATTTCAGCCTTATTCTTATTATCTATTATGGTGTTACCATTATCTTTTATTACTGGGAAAAAGTATTCTTTTGATTTACCTGACATCTTTTTAATGGTATTCCAAACCCTGTCTAATGCCGTATTTTTCCCCAATGATTCACAGTATTTACTCCAGTAATCCCTCTTAGCATTTCTTATAATTCTCCTGACTTCTGCTTGTTTTCTTTTATAATTTATTAGATTTTGGAAGCAAATATATTTTTTGAGATTTTTATAGGCCTTGTTTCTTGATTTAATTGCTATTGAACATTCTAAAGTCCACCAAGGAACTATCTTCTTTTTTTTAACCCCTTTACTTCTAGGAATGACTGTGTTTGCTGCATGCACAATACAATTACTAATTGCTAAACTTAATTCATTTATTGGTTTATTTATATCTATATTCACCATACTACCTTCACTTATTCTTTTATAGCTTTCCCAATTTGTATCCCTAAACCTCCATTTCCCTTGACTAACTACCTGTTCTTCTTCTATATCCATTCCTACTTCAATAAAAAGTGGATAATGATCGCTACCTAAAGTGCTATTTTTATACACTTTCCAGTTGCAATTATCTGCCAAAGATTGAGATACCAGTGTCAAATCAAGAGCTGATTCTTTACCTCTTACCAAATCTACCCTAGTGCCTACACCATTATTTAACACTACCATTTCTTTTTCTTCAATTATTTCTTCTAAGACCCCACCATTATAGTCATCTTGTTCTCCCCACAAAGTGCTATGTGCATTGAAGTCCCCACACCAAATTATTTTCCCTCTCCAGTGTCTAAGGATCATTTCGAGTTTTGCTTTTTCTATTTTCTTACAAGGATTATAATAATTTATTATTTTAATAGTTTCATTATTTGTCCAAACTTTAACTGCATTAAGTTCTAGATCTGTATTTAATTGTATTTGAACAAATTTTAAGTTTTCCTTTATAAATATGGCGCATCCTCCTCCACTCCCGTTTATTCTATCTTTACGTAAAACTGCATACCCTTGAATACTGAATTGCAATGTTGATTTAAGCCATGTTTCTTGAATACATACTATGTCTGGTTTTTTACTTAATTCGTTAATGAACCCTTTAAATTCTTGACCGTTAGCTATTAAACTTCGAGCATTCCATTGTAATATTAGAATCATGTAGCGATTTGAGGAGCTTCATTTTCAGATGATCCTTCTCCACATCTAAGTTCATCCTGAATTTTTTCCCATGACAGATCTTTGACATTAAAGAATTTTGCTGCTGCCTTTACTATGATTTTTATTTTTTCAGTCTTAGTCCTTGCTTGCTCTGAACAGTTTATGATATATGCCAGAAATGGAATCAGCTTTTCTAACGTGATATTATTTTGAGTATCTTCTATCTCTTTTTTCTTTTCTAACTTTGTTTTGTTAACATTTTCCGTACTTTTCACCTCTTTCACTGCTTCAGCATAAGTAATTTTTCTTTCAGTTTTAATTTTCTGGACTTCAGCTGCTTCTTTCCTGATCACACACCCCGCATAAGCTGCAGTGTGATTGCCTCCACAGTTACAACACTTAACTGGATTCTCTCCACATTCCCCATAAGGGTGTTCACCTCCACATTTACCACATCTTTGTTTTCCTCTACACACATTTGCAAAATGACCAAATCTTTGGCATTTGTAGCATCTAATAGGTGGTGGAACATAAACTCTTACGTTGAAACTCATGTACCCAATCATAACTTTATCAGGTTTAACTTTATCTTTGAATTCCAGTAACACAGATGTACTGTCCAATCTTTCCCCATTTCTAAAAGCCTGCAATCGTTTAATGCCTGAAACTTCTCCTCCTTTTATTACTTTCTTTAATTCCTCCAAGTTTTCTCCAACCGGAATCCCCGATATCACTCCTCTTGTTCCTCTTTCTTCCCCTACTACTTTCCTCTCCACCACTTCTTTTTTACATACCATTTGGAGTTTTAATGTCTTGTTCTTTTGTTCAACATTCTTACAGACAATAAGAAGGCTCCCATCCCTTAGGACTTTAGCCATTTCCACATCTCCGATAACTTTCTTTAGTCCACTAGATAAGCTGATCGGACTCACCCCAATCATATCTTGTCCCGTTTTAAATTTCAGGATTACTTTAGATTCTTCCGTCATTTTTTTCTTCCTCATCTCAACACTCTCTTCCTCATCCTCCAAAGATCTTTTGCCTACATTTAGTCCTTTTTTACTCTTATCTCTCCCTCCTCCCCCTTTTCTGTTTTCTACTAAAGCCCAACCTGTGTCCATAGTTTCATCTTCTGAACATCCCCCGCTACAACTAGCCATCTTAATCTACTCACAGTCCAGATTATGCCAAAACCGCCTTAGAAATCGACTTTTTACTCGCCAGAATTCGTTTCACTTCCTGCAGCTGCAGCAGCTCTGAACTTCCTCAGTCACACACCTGCTCCCACCTGCACGGACAGTCAAAGCTTCTCTTTCTCAGTCGTCGATGGGACAGCTCCAGGTTGATCCTCGATCCAAGAACAGGGCATGGTTGACATTAACGCGTATAGGTGACAGGGAAGCCGGCACACCTCACCGGCTGGACCGGCCGCTCCGCCCCCTCTCCCGCCGCCACACGTCCAGGTCCGGCAATCCACCTCAGGCATCCCCTCCAAGCGCGGAACACCGTCCGAGGTCCGATGGACTTCATCCATGTCCGCTGCACCGCGCAGACACGCCGCAACAGCAGCAAGCCAGAGAACCCAGCCCAGCCGACGAGGTAGATGATATACACCTGTTGAAAGTATTATGGCATGAAGATAAGTGTTGGAAAAAGAAGATGTCAGATTTGATCTAATTTTGGAGTAAACATACATTTTTTGTTTCAGCTTAGTACATAAGGATTGCACATGATCATGATATACACCTGTGTTTAAGCAGCCTGCGGCTGACGCCGGTGTGCACGCCGCAAGGCGTTTGTTGGCTGTTGTTATTTTTTTAGTATGATGTTGGTCATATGCATCCTGGATCTTTCGCCGTTGTAGCATATAGAGCAACAGCAACACTAGGACTGCAGTAATTCTGGTCAAAAACAGACCTGCAGACGCCTGTAGAGCCAGATAGATTGTGTTTCCATGCAGCAGTGATGCCCAGTTACATGCTTCCGCCGCCATCTTGGTCAACTTGGTTCAATCGAGAATGGCTGTCACAATGGCTGCTGTCTGCTGTTAGCAAAATATCTCATGAACCACTGGATGAGTTTTAGTGAAACTTGCAGAAAGTAATCATTGGATGTACGTCTACAACTGATTAGTTTTTGGAGTCAGCTGAAGTTACAATGGCTGCCACAGTTAACTGAACTTGAAAACATAAAACATGTCTATAATTCAGTTTTACAGATATTGATGTAACGTTTGGGGTGGTAGTAGCTGAGAGGAATCCCCAACACACAGTCTGAGCACTAATAGATTGTCTGAGACCTTGGTTTAAAATTCTGCCATTAAATTCTTAAACTCAACTCTGTCTGTTAGCAAAATATCTCATGAACCAGTGAAGATATTTTAATGAAACTTTCCAGAGATAATCAGTGGATGTACGTCTACAATTGATTTAAGTTTTGGAGCCGACCCAGTTCTTGATGGTTGACATAGAAAACTCATGTTAGAAAACACAGAAATGTCTATAATTCTGTCAGTTTCACAGATATTTTGCTAACATTTGAGAGAGATAGAGCCAAGATTATTTCATAAAACATACTCCAAATGTCACTCAATGCACAAAATCTTTGCTTAAAAACTTAGTAATAATTGTTGCAGTCAATTTTATTTGTCTGTATATATATCTCAAAAACCACTGGACAGAGTTCAAGGAAACTTCCAGAAAGTAATCATCGTGGGTACATTTAGAACTGATTTGACTTTGGAGTCAATCCAATTCAAGATGGCCGCCACAGTTAAATAACAACAGACGACACATAAATGTCTCTAACTCAGTCAGTGTTACAGATGTTGAGTCTAAATCTGAGGTGGTAGTAGCTGAGAGTCATGGAGGCTGAACTTAGAAGATCTGATCCAAACTTTTTACGCTGACACATTTCAAGAAGTCAGAAGAAAATGGACATGATGCAATAATCCACATTTCAACAAGTCCATTCATCAAATGACTTCTTAAATAGAGAAGCATCAATAGTTTGAGCCACACAAATAAAAACATGTTGAAAGGAGCTCAATGAGAGGCTGAGTTCACACAGAAAGCTCACATGTTCTTAAACAACAGCTGCAGCTCCATCAAATGAGCAGCCACCATGAAGCAGCTCATTTCAGCTGCTACATTTTAGCTGCTCTTTAGCCTTTTGGACACTAAAGAATAAACTACAAACTTCCAGTAATTCACTTTGTTGGAAACAAATTTCAGCTCTTCAGAAAAGCTCCATGTGGCCATCACTAGTCTTTGCTCCAAATGGCCTGTAAGGTTCTGGATCCATTCTCAGTCTGGACAACAGGAAGTAGCTGGAGCCAATCAGAGCATCTGAAATGTGGTCACATGTAGAGGTGTGGCTAACTGGAGCCAACATTAATTTGTATTATCATGTTGTGATTTAATCTAATCAGTTCTTTAATATAATCCAAGAACTTCTTGATGCAGTTAGCCTCTAAATACACTGCTCTCAGCGCAGACACATTAAATGAAATGGTTACCTTCAAGAATTGTCTCTGACCTTCATGTTCACATGTTGTTTCTGTCTAAAAACTCCAAAGGCTTTTGTTAGAATGAAGGGGCTCAGTATCCATGTGCTGAAGCAGTTTTGAAGGTTTCAGGGCTTCACTGGATATGTTAAAGACGGGAGCTGCCTGTGGACACCGGATCCGGAAACCTACTCCAGTCCACGTTTTTACCCCGGGCTCGAACCTCCGTCGGAAGTGGCAACTATACTAATCAATAAATCAAGGAAATGTCAATTAAGTTTTATCAATTATATTAAAAAGGCAGGAGAAGATTACAGTTTTACAGCGATGGACCCTCCGGACCGTGTCGCGTACACAGACCCGTAAGTGCTCCAAAGTCCCATGTCATCACTCATTTATGGGGTCCTAGACTCTGCCTTTCGCAGAAGGGGAGCTCAGCCTATCAGTGTATGAGGGGGCGTGACTAAGTGTGGTCTTATGTGTACTGACGTGTTAGGAAAAACATGAGACGGTGTTCCAAAGCCTTCCTACGTGATGTGGCAAGCAGATTAAACTGTTTCTTGACTGATATTGAAATCACAGGGAGACTCTCTTGAGAGCTGCTGGCCCAGTTTAACCCAGTCAGAACCAGGTCATAATTTCATTCTAATCCCGTCTCTGAGCAGATCAAATCTATAGGACCAGTCTAAATAGGAAATATCTTAACTCCCCCTGGGCGGGGGTCCCCGAAGGGGTTCCCCCACATAAAAAACTCCCAGTTCAATACCGCCAGATAAGCAAGCAATTAATCACTTTTCTCTGGTTGAATGTGAACTACTCCTTATATGTTGGCGGGAGATGCCTACAGGCTACAGCGTGTGTGACCCGGCAGCCTCAGGTCAAAACAAGATGCCAGAGCTGACGGCTAACGTGTGGCCTGCCAGCCTCAGGCCGTCTGACCCAGCATCTGGACATCTGCCTAGGAATTCAGCATCCCCCAGGTGTGGTGCAATACATAATGGAAATTTCTAACATTGGTCTAAGTCAGTTCTCTAAATATGATTTAATAATTGCAGTTGGCGTCCTAATGCAAGAATAGCTTTCTTATCTAAAAATGTTAATCAGTTTGTAGACCCTGAATTTCTTTTAGACTCCAAGGGGCAGGCCTGGTCCATCATGTCCATCTGAAAAAGAAAAAAACTCTGTGACCCCTTCCCTTTTTCAATCGTGCCGTCCCTATTTTATTTGCACAGAGCGCTGCCGGTATTTTTAGCCCGTCACAGCTGAAAAATGTGTTTGTGTGAATAAAAATCTAATTTAAACATTTTAACGTGTTTTAACATTCATATGTATGTAAATAACAGAACCCCCCAACTCCCCCTGATGATCTAATATAAAAACATTCCCAATTAACCAACAAATCAATTTACCCATTCTACCCTTTAATTTAATATCAATTTAGATTGAAAAGTGTCATAAGTTCACCCCCTGGAAAATCTATAGTATAAAAGCCCATTTTATGTATTTATTATACTCCTCTGGTCTCCTCTTCAATGGCACAGCTGTAAAAATGTGTTATTTCATAGAAAACAATGTCAAAGATTAAGTTTATCATCGCAATTGCACCATCTAGTGGCGTTATTTCATCATGATCAGCCTCTAAAATTAGCAAAAAAACGCATTAAAATTTCATTTTTACCCATGTCTTCACACATAAAATAGTCATTAAATAAACAAATCATCAAGTAATAATTAAAAGGTGATATTTTGCTAAGTACCATGCATAAGTATCTTGTTCAACCATGTTAATTTTAAGGAAAAAAACATCATAACGCTCCATAATACTGTTAATAAACTGTAAACGTTAATATTAAAACCCACCCCATAATTAGTCAGTCCATCAATCATCTCATCTCTCAAAGTAGTTGGAGAAGACCTGTCGCCCAATTAATGCTGAGTTCAACATTCAAATTAACCATAATTCTAAAGTACACATCTATACTTAATTGTTAAAAATTTACCCAGAACTTAGCTTCACATTATCTGTTAAATTTCCTTAATCATCATCAGTGTTTGGTATCCTCCCCGTCAGGTTGTAACACACTACTAGGAGGGGCCACTTAGTTATAACATCTTGAAGTTTACTCTAAAAATCCTTTTAGTTTCAAATAAAAATGGTAAGTTCTCTCCTCCCACATTCAACTAATCAGTTTTGGAATTTATTAACAGATAGGAAATTTGTAACTCTACTTTCAAAATATTGCTCTATATCCATAATAGCAGTTGTTCTAATTTATCTTTCAAAAATCTTCAAGATTTAGCTTTAGATATAATCACATCAATAGTTGATTAGCATTGTAAACACAACCTATAAATATTTGTAATTTCAAAACAGTGTTCTATAATCATTTCAGTACATGCAAAAATCCAAAAACTCTAGTCTATCAATAATCATTTATTAACTCATAGCTTAATAAAATCAGTAATCACTGTGTCAAAGTGTTTAATTGGCTAAATATATTTTAAAGACGCTCCTCCATCTATGTTTAAAAGTAAAAATCAGAAAATCGAAAAACCTTAACTGTGCTGGTAACGTTAATTAGATGTTAATAATGATAAGTGATGTCAATTTGATGTTAATAAACTGTCAGTATGAACCTTAAAAACCCCTCATTCATGATAATTGATAACACCCTCATTTGATGCGTGATGTTCTCAGCCCAGGGAGTAGAACCGGTGACTTTTTCCTCCCTGGCACGCCACTCCATTCCCTCTCATCAGGGGCATTTCCTCGGACATCTGTCCAGCATCCATCCTCCAAACCCCTGTCATTGGACTCTCAACCTCCCTGTCAGCGACTCGTTTGAAGCTGCATTATCAGGAAAAAAGAACAAGTGTCCTTCTCCCACAAATATCACAAAACTCCATCAGTCCATCTATCTAAATTTCTATAATTTTCATTATCAATATATAATTATCAATTATCATTCATTCTGGGTAAGTCAATGGTTCATACTCATCTGACACTTCTCTGGGAACGTTTATCACAAACTCACATAGGTGATCCCTGCGTTCACCTTCCCTGGATCTTTTCCATCTTAGGTAACCTGAAACAGGTGATAAGAAACACAAACAGCACAAACATCCTGCTGGCAACTCAGCCAGACAGAGTCCATCCTTCTACCCGTCATCCTATTCCTGTCAAATTTTCTGAATTGAGTCATCACATTTAGTATTTTATCAGCAACACTTACGGTTGTTCTTCATGCACCAAATTTCACAAGTCATTATAAGTGTTATACAACATCATTCTAAAATGCTGTCTTAAACCATGTTAGTAGTTGTTAGAATTCATTATTATATATTTTCTGTTAGTATCTGTTAAAGAATAATAAAAATAAGTAAAAATAGTGAAAAACAAGTAAAAAATAGTATATTCCAACTCTGTTAGCACTTGTAAAAATCTTACCTGAGATAAAAACATCTATAGGTTTGATTTAATCTGCATGTAACTCTGTCACTGAACATTGTAAGTGATTTCGAAGACAAATATCTAGCAAAGTTTTTGATCCTTATATTATATACAATATTCCAGCCTAATTTATCATTCAAAACAACCTCTGAAATGTAGCTCATCTCATTATAGAAAAATCAATAGCCTTTACTTAAATTCATGAATTGTCCTTCCTGATTACCAATATTTACTTGTATTCAGTCATCCATAACACTGATACCTCACTGGTTGTCCCATCTGTCCAGTTTACAGTTTTACGTTCTCAGTTCTCCTTATGGCATCTCCTGTAGAGAGAGAAAATGGGTGGGGGGTGGGTGTACAGTATCCATCCCTGCTGAAGCAATTTATAGTTAACACTTCTCTAAAAAGCATTCACAGTAGTTATTTTAGTTCAGCACTGCTCCAGAGACCCGTGAAGGGTTAATGTTGTTTTAGATATACAAATCACATAATTTTAATAATCCTCAAAGATGATCTTTGTTTAACCAGTAATTTTTTAAAGGGACTGGCACAGGTGAAGTGAAAATTTTCTCTCTTGAAAACATAAAATTACCAAGTTTAATCTGCATTTTTTAATTTAACACTAAGACTATATCTTAAAAACTGCAGGGCACTTGCTGTGAGAATTCCAGCTCTCATCATGACTTCAAGACATTCTGTTAAATCTCATAGTTAATGTTGGCTTGTATTACCATTTTAAACCGTCCATAGTTTAAAGGTGGATCCATTTATTTGTCAATTAATCTCTGTGTTTGTGTGTATGTATATATATGTGTATATATGTGTGTGTGTGTGTGTGTGTGTGTGTATGGATCTGTGTGTGCGCACATGTGTGTTTGCAATTTAACCAGACAAAATACCTTTCTAGGTCAGACGTCCTCAGCCAAGGAGGCCTTTTTTTGCTAAGGAGGCCCCGCACCTCGAATCCTAACATGTGTTAGTCAGTGTTGCTTTACATTATAGTATACATGTTATTTATTTATGTAGCTTTTAATGAATAATTCAAATGTTTAAATATTATTATTGTCTACTCTCCCCTCCTGAGTCCAGATGAGAGCTGTCCATCTCCAACAGACCCTGCAATTTTATATAATAAAAATAAGAAACACCTCAACATTTTACCTGAGGTGAAAATTCATAGCATTGATCATTTCACATGTATGTCAATAACAAAACAAATAAATTTGAAGACAAATATAAAAATCAGAAACACAAGTAAAAACAGCAAAAAATGATCTTGTATTTACACAGATACAAATTTACAATGCAAGATTAATCATGCACACATGATCCAATCTAATAATGCAAGGTTAAATCATGATGGTTTATGTCATGACGGCCTGCAAACTCTCATCCTACAGATAACGGCACAAATATCATGGTTATTCCTGTTCTAGTTGACGCCACAGTCAATAACGAAAATTACCATATGTCTAATAATAAAAAATTATCATATGTCTAATACTTATTAGATATGTCAATCTTATTTATTATATCATTATACCATAACATTCATAAATATATTTTTTGTTTACTAGATTGTTCAAATAACATTCATATCAAGTTAGATAATTTCTCCTTCCCATTAATCATTCAAAATGTTTTCTCTAGTCTGGAATAGTTTTCTCCATCTTCAATCATCCTTCTGTCTTTAAGGGATTTTCACAAAAATTGTTCTTTACCACCAGTGTATCCCCATTCAATGTTTTTCAGTCAACGCCCTAGATTCATTACCGTTTGTCTTTCAAGTTCAATACTTTTGTTAAATAACCAATATATAAAAGAGTGTTCTCTGTCAAGGACACCCAACCTCCATAGAAATATACCACCATAACCGCCTATAATCCACCAATATATCCATCACAATACTCCCCAAATACTTTCACCCTGGTTGGTTCAACTCCACAGACGTGTTCGAGTTCCCCCATCTTTTAATTCACTTTAATCTATAACAACTCAAAATCCTGCAAGAAAATAAAAATGAAAACAAAACACAAGGCTCCAGTCTGTCTCAGCTCTAGACAAAAACGACACTATGATCCACACACGATACTGTGATAAATGAAAAACATCCTTGACCTGTCACATTATCGTAAGAAAGAAGGTCTTTGTGTGTTCATATACTCACATCAACTTGAGTGTGGAGATTTATGTTTTCTGTCTGGGCTCCCAGATTGAACTGTACCTGTTGGTCTTCAAAAGTTATTTAAAATAAAATCATGTTAATATAAAAAGTCACTTACCAATTTTATGCCTGATGTATGAGGATTCCTCTGCCTTAGGTTTTTAGAAGTCTGCGTACATTTGCTGTTATTTAAGTGACCTTGTACTAGGCAGCTGTGGAAATTAGTTTTCACTCTTATATATAAAGTAACTTATATTAGTTCCACATTAACAAACACATACAATCATTCATACAGCAGATCCTCACACTCCAACATCATTCATGCAACAAATATGCATGACATTAACAGTGTTTTTATTTCCCTATACCTGCCTAACTAAGGTTCTTGTCTGTCCCTTAACTTACAAAAAACATATTTCCCTCACTGCCTATTCTAAAAGCTATCTGTCCCTCAACGTTAATGAATCCATATCCTCATCTGCAAAACTCCAATCCAACAAAAAACGTTGTACTCCATCTGTCCCTCTCTGCCTGTTCTAAAAGATTTCTAATTATCCCTATCTTAACCATCCATATATTCTTCTTTCAGGTACCTCTTCTAGACATTTCCTAGGGATCATTCTTCTTCTAGATACTTTCTAGTGATCATTCTATAAATTGGTGTACTTTAAAGATTCAGCCGTTCAAGCTAGCGCATCCCTGACCGAAAATAGACGAGAATAAAGATGTATATAAAAAAAATATAAAAACAGCTATGTCGCTCGGGGATGCACAGCTGGCCAATCTGTATCGTGTGCTGATTCTAGGGGACTTCAATGTGCACCTGTTGCCCTGAAAAGCCTTTGGTTCAGGACTTTCTAAATCTGATCCACTCTTTAAACCTGGTGCAAAATGTTGTCGGCCCCACACACCATCAGGGTCATACTCTTGATATTGTTCTGTTTTGTGGTGTCTCTGTGTTAAATCTGGAAATTGGGGATGCTGTCATGTCTGATCACAAACCAATCTCATTTGTAATACCTCTTGCTCGTGTCTCTAAATCTCCCGCTCCACCCAGGACCTGTCGTATATTTAACCCTTCAACCGCTGCTCGTTATTCCTCTGCCTTTATTACCACTGCTGCTACAACACCTGAAACCTCTGCCTGTGTCGGTGCTCAGGAGCTGCTTAGTAACCACAATGTGACCTGCACTAAGATATTGGATTTGGTGGCCCCACTAAAAGTCAGGAAACCAAGGAGAGCCCAATACCCATGGATGAATGAGACCACCAGGGCAGCGAGACGCCTGTGCAGGAGAGCTGAGCGCAGGTGGAAAAAGGACCAACTCCAGGTTTCTTTCATTTTGTTCAAAACCTGTTAAAAAAATTACCAGAACACTGTCAAATCGGAAAAAAACAAATATTTCTACCAAATCATCAACTCAAAAAGACACAACCCCCGCGCCCTATTCACAACAGTAAATTCCATTCTAAATGTCCCTTCATATTCATGTATGGAGGCCTCTGTTGACACCCGCAATGACTTCACTAAATTCTTTGTTAACAAAGTGGAGTTGATCAGGGCCTCCATCTCCCGCTCCTTAGTCGACCCATCAGCTTTTGTTTCGTGTTCTGCTACTTTCAGGCAATTCAAACCAATCACACTCCCATTGTTAAACAAAGTTGCTGGTCACATGAAGCCATCAGGATCACCATCGGACCCCATCCCAGCAGCATTGTTCAAACAGGTTCTACCAGCAATTGGGCCTGCTGTTCTAACTATACTAAACAGTAGTATTGCTACAAGCGTGGTCCCAGAGGCATTCAAACATGCAGTAGTCACACCGTTAATTAAGAAACCTGGTCTTGACCCTTCAGCCTGCTCAAATTACAGACCAATCTCAAAACTCCCCTTTCTGTCCAAAATCCTGGAAAAAGTAGTTTTTACTCAGTTAAATCAGTTTTTAACTGTGAACAAAATCTTTGAGGTCTTTCAGTCTGGTTTCAAGCAGCTCCACAGCACCAAAACAGCTTTGGTTAGGGTTTGTAATGACATTTTAACAGCAAATGATTCTGGTCATTTTGTGGCTCTTGTACTCCTCGATCTTACTGCTGCTTTCGATACTGTTGACCATAGTAACCTCATCTCTCGGCTTGAACACTGGGTTGGGATTACAGGTGCTGCATTAGACTGGTTCCGCTCATACCTCTCTGACAGGAGTTGTTGTGTGAAGGTGGGTAAAAATCTATCCACTTCAATGCCTCTTTCCTGCGGTGTCCCACAGGGCTCGATTCTCGGACCCCTTCTATTTTCGCTCTATCTGCTTCCGCTGGGTTCGATCCTAAGAAAACATGGTATTCCATTCCATTGCTACGCCAATGACTGTCAGATCTACCTGCCACTGAAACCAGCCAGTGCTTGTTCCGTCCACCCTCTCCTCAAATGTCTGGACGACATTAAGACATGGATGGCTTCAAATTTTCTAAGTTTTAACGACCAGAAGACTGAAGTCATTGTCTTTAGCCCTAGCTCAGCTGCCGCCTCTTATCCTGTGAACCTGGACTCCCTTCAGCCTTATCTGAAGCACTCTGTTAAAAACCTCGGAGTGGTTTTTGACTCGGATTTTAAGTTCGACAAACAGATCAGTTC
>NW_023618595.1:43655-52733 GCF_014905685.2 Nematolebias whitei
GAGAGATCAGAGCTTGGCAAGGCACGAGAGATCTGAGGACTGGAACCCGTGGAAACAGCACTGGACTCAGGAGGCGACGAGGAACTGTAGGAACAAGATCACAAGGTAAGACTTGTATTCCATGAAACACTAAAATGGCTAGAAACATTAAGTACCAGGGGAACTCAATGCTCCAGCGTCGAGTAGACTTGACTGCAGGCTTAAATAGGAGCAGGAGCTCATCAGGGAGATGACCGTCAGCTGGGGGTGATTGGCGGCCATCTTGGAAGCTGCAGCAAGTGCTACTCTCACAGTACCACCCCTCAAGAATCGCCTCCAGGTGATCTGAAGCGTTTCTCAGGGTGTGCTTGGAAGAAGGTAGTGATGAGGCTGGGGTCCAAGATGAATGAACGTGGGATCCAGGATCGCTCCTCAGGGCCATAACCCTCCCAGTCCACCAGGTACTGGAAACCTCTCCCCCGGCGCCGGACATCCAAGATCCTCCGGACGGAAAAAGCCGGATGATTGTCGATCAACCGGGGGGGAGGGGGGAGGTTGGTTGGAGGGCTCAACGGGCTCTCGGATACCGGTTTAACCTGGGAAACGTGAAAGGTAGGGTGGACTTTCATGGAGGTAGGAAGTTTGAGACAGACTGCTGCTGGGTTGATGATCCTCTCGATAGGAAAAGGACCGATGAATCGAGGAGCCATCTTCCTGGAGAGGTCCTTGAGGTGGATGTCCCTGGTGGACAACCACACTCTTTAACCAACCTGGTAAGGCGGCGCCGTCGAGCGGTGGCGGTCAGCGTATCTCTTGTTCTGGGCAGCTGTCCGAAGAAGGGCTGACCTGGTCTGACGCCAGACTCGACGACACCGTCTGAAATAATGTTGGACCGAAGGCACCATGCAATCCGTTTCCTGACTGGGAAACAGAGGAGGCATGTACCCCAGCGATGCTTCGAAGGGAGACATACCAGTAGCAGAAGTCTTGTGTGAGTTGTGCGCAAACCCAGACCAGGTGACGGGACCAGACCGAAGGATTGTCCTCCACGATGCAGCGTAAGGTAGCCTCTAGTTCCTGGTTGCATCTTTCGGCCTGGCCGTTAGATTGTGGATGGTACCCAGAAGTGAGACTCGAGGATGCCCCCAGTGTTTTGCAGAACGATCGCCAAACTTGAGAGATGAACTGGGGGCCTCGGTCGGAAACAATGTCTGAGGGGATGCCGTGGATTCTGAAGACGTGTTGGACAAGGAGCTGTGAAGTCTCAAGGGCTGAAGGTAACTTAGGAAGGGGAATGAAATGAGCTGCCTTAGAAAACCTGTTGACGACGGTCAGAATAGTGGTGTTCCCCTCTGAGGGAGGTAAGCCTGTAACAAAGTCAATGGAGATATGTGACCAAGGGCAACCGGGTGACGGAAGAGGATGAAGGAGGCCAGCCGGTGGTTGGTTCCCTGTTTTATTTCTGGCACAGGAGGGACACGCCGCAACAAACTCCTTCACGTCTTGGGAAAGGGTTTGCCACCAAAAATGTTTCTTGGTAAGTGAGAGCATGCGAGTTACGCCAGGATGGCAAGAAAGTCTGTTGGTGTGAACCCACTCCAGAACCTTGGCCCTCATGGAAGAGGGAACAAATAAGGTTCCAGGGGGTCCGAGACCAGGGTCAGGTTCATGCTCGTGTGCCTCTCTGATCTCTCTTTCTATAGGCCAAGTAAGTGCCCCAATAATGCAGGTAGAGGGAATGATAGACTCTTGACGGTCGGGGGTATCTGGAGGTGAAAACTGGCGGGAGAGTGCGTCAGGTTTCACATTCTTGGATCCCGGCTTGAACGTGAGTGTATAGTTGAATCTACTGAAGAAGAGTGACCAACGGGCCTGTCGGGGAGTCAGACGTTTAGCGTTTCTCAAATAGGTTAGATTTTTATGATCAGTCCAGATTAAGAAAGGAGTCTCTGTTCCCTCTAACCAGTGCCTCCACTCTTCGAGGGCCAACTTAACGGCGAGGAGCTCACGATTGCCCACATCGTAGTTCCTCTCAGCTGGGGAAAGACGTCGAGAAAAGAAAGCGCATGGGTGAACCTTGTTGTCCTCTGAGGACCTCTGGGACAGTACGGCCCCGACGCCAGAATCAGAGGCGTCAACTTCCAGGATGAATTGACGGCTCGGGTCTGGATGAGAAAGGATGGGAGGCGAAGAAAAAAGTTCCTTTAATTTCTTAAAGGTGGAATCTGCTTCGGGGTTCCATCTGAAAATCCTATTTATGGAGGTGAGTTGTGACAGGGGGGCCGCCACTCTACTATAGTTTCTGACGAAACGCCTATAAAAGTTGGCAAACCCGAGAAAGCGTTGAAGTTGTTTCCTAGTCTCCGGAGTGGGCCAATCCACTACCGTTCGGGTCTTTTCAGGATCGGTGCGATAGTGGCCTTTACCAAAAATGAACCCGAGGAAAGACACCGAGGAGACGTGAAACTCACATTTCTCATGTTTGACAAACAGTTGGTTCTCATAGAGGCGTTGTAAGACCGCTCTAACATGGGTAATATGCTGATCGGGGTCTTTGGAGTAAATGAGGATGTCGTCAAGATAGATGAATACGAAATCACCGAGAAAGTCTCTAAGAACGTCGTTTATAAGAGCCTGGAACACTGAAGGGGCGTTGGTAAGGCCGAAGGGCATTACCAAATACTCAAAGTGGCCTAGAGGAGTTCTAAAAGCGGTCTTCCATTCGTCACCGCTCTTAATCTGCACGAGATGATAGGCGTTACGCAGATCGAGTTTCGTAAAAATGGTTGCGGGCTGAAGCTGTTCATGAATTGAGTCTATGAGAGGAAGGGGGTATTTGTTCTTTATTGTTATGTCATTTAAACCGCGATAGTCAATACATGGACGCAGGGTCTTATCTTTCTTCGTGACGAAGAAGAACCCCGCTCCTAACGGAGAGGTGGAAGGTCTAATAATACCGGAGTCTAATGACTCTTTGATGTAAGCCTTCATTGACTCTCTTTCTGGGCCAGATATGTTAAATAGCCGACTGGCAGGTAAGGGGGCACCAGGAAGAAGGTCAATCGCGCAATCATAAGGGCGATGAGGTGGGAGAGATAGAGCCTTCCTCTTACTGAAAACCGGGGAAAGATCATGATACTCGGAGGGGACCTGGGACATGTCAATCTCATCGTCGGAACTGGGGTTCAGGGAAGGTTTCGAGATACCGGAGCGAAGGCAGTTCTTAAGACACTTGTCGCTCCATTTCTCGATCCTACCCAGTTCCCAATTAATGTGTGGATTATGTCTCTTAAACCACGGATGACCCAAAATGACTTGCGTGGAAGGGGATTCGAAAACGAGGAAACTGGTGTGTTCGTGGTGATTACCGGAAGTGATTAAATGAAGGTCGGTGGTCTTATATTTGATCTGGGTGAGGGTTTCGTCTGTAACACCGGCAATATTGAGGGGCTGAATCTCTACTACGGGAAGTGCGAATTCATTAACTAATTTTTGGCTGATGAGATTCTGTTCAGCACCTGAATTTAACAATGCTGAGACGGAAAAACGATTCTGATTAGTTTGAATTACAGTGGGTAACATTAATCTATGTTGATGAAGAGAGAAAGAGGATGTACCTACCAATACCTCTCTTTTTATTGGTAGGCACTCTTGTTTCCCCGCATGGGGCACGAGGCAATATAATGACCATTACTACCGCAATAAATACAAAGGTTGTGATTCTGACGTCTGTTCCGTTCGGCAGGAGTTAAACGGGCCCGTCCAACTTGCATTGGCACGGGTTCGGGTAACGCATGCTGTAGTGATGACGTAATGACTCTGGGATTTGTAGTTTCCAACGGGGAAGCTATTAGGTGACGGACCCAACCCGGAAGTGAAGCATTGTCGGGAGTCGAAGTTTCGCTCACGGCAACGCTCCCGAAAACGCTCCCGAAAACGCTCGTCTATGGAAATGGCGAGGTTAACAAGAGAATCGAAGTCAGGAGGTTCATCACGTGCAGCTATCTGGTCCTTTATGTGGTCGGAAAGGGAATTTAAGAAGGTGCCCTGGAGCGCCCTTTCATTCCAACCAGTTTGTGCGGCGATGCCGCGGAACTCGAGTGCATGTTCGGAGACGGGTCGCCGGCCCTGACATAACCCAACAGACGTTTTTCTGCGTTGGGTTCCTGCAATGGCCTATCAAATATTTTACGGAACTCGGTGAGTAACAAATTAAACGAAACAGTTCTCAACTCATGTTGCTTCAAAAAAGATGTTGCCCATTGTAAGGCGTTACCCTTAAGCTGATTGACGAAGAATGTGATCTTTGCGTTGTCAGTGTTGTAAAGTCCTGGGGCTCCGTTGAAGGCAAGCTCACACTGAAGAAGAAAACCACCAAATTGGTCAGGGTTTCCCGAGAAAAGTTCCGATGGTTTGACGAGGATGTGTCCTGCAGCGTGACCTGTCAAGCACGTGCAGGCAGGAGTTGGCTCTGGGGGTGCGACTGGAGCTACAGGAGGAGGAGAAAGAGTCTGTTTAATGGTGTACACCATATTTCCAAGCTCCTGAAGGTTAGACTTAGTCTCTTGGTTCTGTTTAAACATGCATTCCAACATCTTCTCTACCCCAACGAGGCGTTCCTCTTGGGAGGGTGGCGAGGCCGGCTCATTCCTGGCCTCGTTCTGGGTCTTAGATGGCTGGAGCATTCTGTGATGACTCGGGAGTGACCCAATCGAACGAGACCCGGAACGACACGAGACTCAGAGTAAAAAAGAAACAGTGTTTATTTATTTACAGTGAAAACTTGACTGCATAGGCCTCAGGACTGGAACTCCTGGAAACGGAGGACAAGTTCAGTTGGGACAGGTAAGTTGTTGTGTTCAGACTTGAAATTAGTTTTCTTATCTTACAGTTGGCGGTTCTTGTAAAAGTGGATCCAAGAGAAGCCCAGAGTTTCCAGAGGAGATGGTGAGATGGAGGCACTGTGCAGCAGTTCCAGAACAAGATGAACACTCCCAGAGACTGAGTAGAAAGGCACGAGAGATCAGAGCTTGGCAAGGCACGAGAGATCTGAGGACTGGAACCTGTGGAAACAGCACTGGACTCAGGAGGCGACGAGGAACTGAAGGAACAAGATCACAAGGTAAGACTTGTATTCCATGAAACACTAAAATGGCTAGAAACATTAAGTACCAGGGGAACTCAATGCTCCAGCGTCGAGTAGACTTGACTGCAGGCTTAAATAGGAGCAGGAGCTCATCAGGGAGATGACCGTCAGCTGGGGGTGATTGGCGGCCATCTTGGAAGCTGCAGCAAGTGCTACTCTCACAGTTTTTAATGGCTTCACGGAGCTCATCTGATGTTAATGGTGAGTCTAGTTCTAATGATTGACTACTGTCTAGTTTTGGAAGTATTACTCTCTCCAATAATTGATTAATATCTTCATCTGTTGGATTTATTTGTGGAGTGTATAGAGTTTTACAGAAATCTCTGAAAACACTATTTACTTTTTCCTCGTCATAAGCTATGTTACCATTTGTGTCTTTAATACCATATATAGACGTTTTTTCTTTATTTAATTTGAGTTGATTAGCTAAAAAGCACCTGATTTATTACTGTGTTCAAAATGTTCTAAGCGAAGTCTTTGTACCAAGAATTTGTTTTTTTTGTCAAGACATTCATTTAGTTCTAATTTTATCTTGCGCAGTTTTTTCTGTGTTTCCTCTCCTTGTAAACTTTCTAATAATTTGATAGATTTTTCTAATTCCTCAATACGTTTATTTTCTTTTTTCTTTTTGTTTGTTGCGTAGGATATTATTTTCCCTCTCATAACTGTTTTCCCAGCCTCCCAGAGTGTACACGCTGATGTACCTGGCAAGTCATTAAACTCTAAATACGATGTCCATTCATTTTTATAGTATTGTATAAATTCTTCGTCCATAAGCAGTGAGGTATTTAATCTCCAGTTTATACTTTTGGGGATTTCTTTCTTATTATCTAAATTTAAAGTAACTGGTGTATGATCGCTGACAGCAATAGGGTGTATCTTAGTGTCTGAAATGTTGGTCAGCAATGAGTTGCTGATTATAAAATAATCCAAACGAGAGGAAGAGTGATGCACATGTGAAAAGAAAGAATACTCTTTACTATTAGGGTGAAGAGACCGCCATGCATCGCAGAGTCCATAATCACTCATGCACTGTTTAATTACATTTATGGATTGCCAACTGCGTTGAGCTCCTACTGCATTTAGCCTGTCTATTTTGTTATCTAAACCAAAGTTAAGATCACCTCCCAGTACCAGCGAGCAATCCATGTGATTTGATAGAGTAGAGAAGAGATCATGAAAAAAAGCAGCATCGTCCACATTTGGCCCATATAAGCTAACAATACAATATTTTTGACTGAGTATGGCTAATTTTAATATTATATATCTACCTTGCGGGTCCATAACTGTGTCTAATATTGTGAAGTTCACATTTTTATGTATTAATATTGCTACTCCTCTCTGTCTTGAGTTATAACAGGCTGAGAATACATCAGGAAACTCAGGAGATTTTAGCTCATCCACAGTTGACGGTAATTTGTGAATTTCTTGGAGTAATACAACATCTGCCTTTAATCTTTTAATCTGGCTAAAGATTCTATTTTTTTATGTTGGCTACTGGCTCCATTAATATTCCATGTGACAAACCTTAAGATGCCCATACTTGTGCTTGTGAGAATATAATTAAACCACACCCATTATCACAAATATCAAAAACAATAAAACACCCAGACAATAACATAATCCTTAATGATTGATTATTTATGATTGTTACGGCCTGAGGCCATTTGGTTGAGCAAAAGTGTTTGCAGGTTGATTGCTGACTCAGCTGTGCTGTGACCCATCTGGGATTGGCTGCTTCACTTCCTGAATCCTCCCCAATGGACATCAATCTGCATCCTGGTTGGCTTCTTCACCTCCTGCTCCTCCAACCACAGAAGAGGCCTGCCTATTTAAACCCAGCTCTCCTGCCATGGCTGTTGTTTAGAGCAGCTCGCCATTAGTATTGGTTTCTGTGTCTTTGGACTTGAGTCTCTTGACGTGAATTGTTTGGCTTTGGCCAACAGTTAAACCCTGCAGTTGCTGTTGGTGTTGTTTGTAAGCCCCTGAAAACAGTTAGAAGGCTTACTTGTTTACTTTTTGTTTTGACTCATTGTAAATTTGGTTAGAGTATCCATTCACTTGGTTAACCTTAATTTTGTTATTGACTTGGTTGTGAAAACTTTGTTGTAATTTGTATTTTGAAAGTACCCCTCCTCTTTGTTAATGTTAATTTTTTTGTTTTAAACTGACCAATTAAATTATTACTTTTATTCAAACTTGTTCCATCTGGGTTTCTAATGTTGCCTCCCCTTCTCCTAGTTAAGCCGGGTCGTAACATTAATGGGGGCTCGTCGGGATTTTTAATGTAATCCTGTAACTTAAAAGCGATGATTGTTTGTTTGGTCAGTTTAGCTGAGTGACATTCTTGGTTGAGCAGCTGCAACTTGTTGCGCTCATTAAGCATGGCACAGTTTGATCTTGAGTAGTTTTTAAAGTGTCCCTCTCTTGATCAGCTGGAGCTTTGCCTTAAAGATGATTTGGCTCAAATTGCAGCCCATTTTTCTATTTTTTGCTCAAAGCAACTCCTTAAAAAGGAATTAAAGAACCTTGTGATGGAGAGACTGGTGGAGCTGAAACTTGTGCTTCCTGAGATTTCTGCTGATGAACCTGCTGTGACTTCTGTTGGCATGTTGCCATCTGCTGGTCCTTCTGCTGAAGGATGTCCTATCGTCCTCTGATCCCCCCCCCTGCGGCTGCTCGTCCCCCTCTGCGGCTGCTCGTCCCCCTCTGCGGCTGCTCGTCTCCCTCTGCGGCTGCTCGTCTCCCTCTGCGGCTGCTCGGCCGCCTCTGCGGCTGCTCGTCCTTTTACTCTGTATTTCTTGTGCCCTAACCTTTTGGTTTAGGTTTTAAGGGAGGAGGTGTTACGGCCTGAGGCCATTTGGTTGAGCAAAAGTGTTTGCAGGTTGATTGCTGACTCAGCTGTGCTGTGGCCCATCTGGGATTGGCTGCTTAACTTCCTGATTCCTCCCCAATGGACATAAGTCTGCATCCTGGTTGGCTTCTTCACCTCCTGCTCCTCCAACCACAGAAGAGGCCTACCTATTTAAACCCAGCTCTCCTGCCATTCAGGACAGCTGTTGTTTAGAGCAGCTCGCCATTAGTATGGGTTTCTGTGTCTTTGGACTTGAGTCTCTTGATGTGAATTGTTTGGCTTTGGCCAACAGTTAAACCCTGCAGTTGCTGTTGGTGTTGTTTGTAAGCCCCTGAAAACAGTTAGAAGGCTTACTTGTTTACTTTTTGTTTTGACTCATTGTAAATTTGGTTTGAGTATTCATTCACTTGGTTAACCTTAATTTTGTTATTGACTTGGTTGACATGGTCTACCTCAAGTATCGACCACAGTGTGCATGGAAACAGAACGTACCTGCAAAGTCATCTGGACCTCGGCTCTGAATTCTGTGCCCTATCAACCAAGGGGAGCTATCCCACCACGAGCCTCCCACTACCCAGTAGTAGCTAAGTTGTGGGAACACCTCCACGATGCAACCAGGTTCGTGGCAATTCATCTGTACACAGGGCTGGCCTTGATCCATGGCCCATCCTTTGGGATTACGCAGGGATCATCAGAACCTCTGCCCCCGACATTACCGGCCTCCTTAAGGGCAGACCTGGGAGCCACTCCACCACTGGTCCCGACTCCCACAATAACAGCAATTCAAGGTCAAAATGCAAACCCACCTAACATCCATCTAGCACCAACCCTGATAATGATGACCCAGCATCAGATACCAGCTGTCACTTTGCCTGACCCACCACCTACAGAGGCTCAGCCTGAAACCGAGCCCATGGATGTAAGGGCAGCCTCTCCTGGACCACCCCTCCTCTCCCTGGAATGCCCAGTGCTATATCAACTGGAAACCTACCTTGCTCAGTTTGTGAGTACTGAAGTAGGTCCACCTAGCCCGACTGGCTCGGAAAGCACTTTCCCTATTGACCCTACCAGCCCTGAAGAGTCCAACCCGCCAAGCTTG
>NW_023618595.1:52833-55215 GCF_014905685.2 Nematolebias whitei
TCCTTCTTCTTTCCTTTTTAATGGCACTATACAACAACACACATCAACAGCACATCTAGGGGCGGGGGTGTATGTGTCGGGGTCTTTTTTTTAAATTTAATTTAATTTTTAATTTTTTTTCCTCCCCCCCAGTTCCCTAACTGCCCTTCCGGGGGTGGGGTCCGGGAGAAGGGCAGGCCGTCGGGTATTGACCAGGACTATGTGGGGGTTCGGGGTCTGGGGGGTTGCCGTGGGCGGTGCTGGCGCTGTGCTCTCCCTGGGGTTGTTTGGACCCCCTGAGCTTGGCTCTTGGGTGCCATGGTTGGCCCGCTGGCCAGGGTGGCTGCCGGGGCCTGGCGGGCGGTCAGCTGGGGGCGCGTGCTTGGTTGTTGGCGGTGTGTGGGGATGGTCGGTGGCGTGTCCTCTTCATGGTGGGGGGGTGTCCTGTCGGCTGGGCATGGCCTGGGCCGGGTCTGGGGTATTGGCTCTTCTCCGCTCGAGAATGAATGGGTCTACCTCCTGGGTTTGGGCATGGGCTGCCCCCTCTAGAGGGCGGGTACATGTCTTGGACCTGGGGGGTATAGAGTGCATATCGGGAATAAGAATGAAATGTATCGTTATTGTATGTCTTTGAGTGAGTGAATGTGAGAATGAGGTTGGGATTGTGTGATTGTGTCTGTGTATGAATGGGTATTTGTTAGGCCGAAACTCGGACTGCCCCCTCTTTGATACAACTGGGGGTGCTTGGCATCGCGCCCCTATCGTGCGGCCCCCTGGTGGGGTGTGCCCTTGCCTGCCAGCACGCTTGGGGCCCTTGGTGTCAGGGGCTGGGCGCTTGGGCATGTGTCGGCTCGGCCTGGTGTCTGCCTGGTGGGGCTCGGGTCCTCTGGCCCTGTCGGGCCTTGGCCTGGGTGGTGTGAGTCCTCGGTGCCCGTTCCTCGGTGCCCAGACCTGGACCTACATCGGTGCGGCGGGTTCCGACGGAGGCATATGAGTTTGTCGCTGTTGGCCCCGGGGGGTCACTGTATGTGGTCGCTGGTGGGGATCTTCCGGTTCTCCCCTGTGGTCCGTTCTGGGGGGTGGGTGAGTGGTTCGTCCTGTGTGGGTGGCCCTGGGGGCTCCGCGGTCGCGGTCCCTCCTGGGGTCTTGGGCTCTGGTCCCCCCTTTTTTGTCTGCCTCTGGTCTTGGGGGTCGGGTCTCTGCTGCTTCACAGTTACTAATAAATGTTCTATTAGAGAAGCCTTATACACTTATGCATGCTCACAACCACACACAAATAGAAGCAGGGATGCTTATGTAGGCTTTATATGTAGATATATAGATATGTATATGAATGTATATTCATGTGTATGTATGTATGTATGTATGTATGTATATAGGCGTAGGTATGGGTATATATATTTATGGAAACTTACTGCAAAGCCATGAATATTTTAAGTTCTTTATACATATGTATTTTGTTGCTGTGTTTTGTCATGTTCTTTGCAGGTGAACAGACAGTGGCCGGGTGTTTTGCCGTGTGCTCTCTTTGTGTATATTTCTTTTATTTTGGAGTCTTACTTTGTCTTTTCTTTCTTTCTATCCTATTAAAAAAAAATCTACACTAGATAGTCACTAGAATAAATATTTCATAATAATGGTGTGGAGAGGATGGCTATAAGGGGAGAAGGGAGGCCATCTAAAAGAAAAAATAAATAAGTAAATAAATAAAAAAAATTAAAACAACAGCATTAAAATGAAGTCATGGCACAAGATATACTAAATCAACTCACACAGTATGAAACGCCAGAGAGAACAGATATGTTTTTAGCAGGGATTTGAACACAGGAAGGGAGGTGGCATGCCTAATGTCCCCCAACATTAGGCATGCCACCTCCCTTCCTGTAGGTTGTTCCACAGTTTGGGATCCATGACTGAAAATGCCCGATCTCCTCGAAGCTTCAGTCGTGTTTTTGGAACAACCAAAAGCAGCTGATCGGATGATCTCAGAGCCCGAGAGGGAACTTATGGTTCCCGTAGCTCAGAGAGGTAGATGGGTGCGAGGCCATTTAGGCACTTATAGGTCAGGAGGAGAATTTTGAAATCAATCCTAGTTCGCACAGGAAGCCAGTGTAGGGAGGACAGAACTGGTGTGATGTGCTCATACCTCGGTGTACCGGTTAAAAGCCGAGTTGCAGCATTCTGGACGAGCTGTAGCCGTGAGATAGAGGCCTGGCTGACCCCAGCATACAGTGAATTACAATAGTCCAGGCGGGTTGTGATAAATGCATGGACTAGTGTCTCAAGGTCAGGTCTAGACAGCACTGGCTTGAGCTTAGCTACCTGCCACAGTTGGAAGAAGCTTCTCTGCAGAACCGAACTGATCTGTTTGTCGAACTTAAAATCCGAGTCAAAAACCACTCC
>NW_023618595.1:55315-69781 GCF_014905685.2 Nematolebias whitei
CACACAGCAATGGGTGATTAAGGATGGGTGGAGTCAGTCTGTTAATCCCTCAGGACACCCTGATTCGCACACTTCTTCCATCCTTGCATCCTCAGCACCTCCCTCTGACAGCTTTCATGATGAAGAGGGCCTGCTTGTGGGTTTGCAGGGTTGGAGGAATCGTGCAGGATTGTCTCAAAACCCGCTCACCTGTACTCACCAATTGCCTGCCCCGTCTCAGACACATGTACAGAATCCTTTTTGGCCACAAGCAATACGAATTACTTCTGATTTGTCGGCAGCTCTTCCACCACCAGATCACGCTTCTAACCCTGTTGAAAGTGTGGATCCATTGTTAAGTACTGGTTCATTTCCTCTTCTGCAGGCAGGAAATCAGATACGTTATAAACCTCTTGCGTTAGGTGATGTGCAGGCGTTAGTAGACAAACTCCCTCCCCTCACAGAAGGAGGAAGTAAGTGGTTAAACGTAGTGGACTCCTTAACTAAAGGTATTAATTTAGCTGTGGGAGACATGAGGGCACTATTGGGAAGGTGTGTAACTTCTACAAGGATGGATGAGATAGAGAGGGCTGCTGGGTGGAATCGTAACATACCTGACTCAACTTGCATGTTGTTGGAGTATCAGAGACTTGCCGCCGCTCTCAGACAGGCTTATCCCCTTCCAGAAGGTACAGGGGTTCCTAAGTTCACCTGGAAGCCTGGTCAAAACCCCACTACATATTTAGATGTGTGTAAACAAGATTGGTATGACAGAACTTACTGCCATGCTCAAGGGGAAAATCAAAAGTATTTTTTTAGACAAGCAATATTGGATGGTGTGCCCGCAGCAGTCAGTAAGGCAATGAAACTTAACCCTGATTTACCCACAGCAGATGCTGCTCAGTGGGAACGGCATCTTATTCATCATCTGCAATGTGTGGCTGATGAGGAGACTAAAACTTCCTCTGAACTGAAAGATATGCAAACGCAGCTCTTAAAGTTACAATTGAAACAGGCTAGG
This sequence comes from Nematolebias whitei, assembly GCF_014905685.2. Lineage (NCBI taxonomy): Eukaryota > Metazoa > Chordata > Actinopteri > Cyprinodontiformes > Rivulidae > Nematolebias > Nematolebias whitei. The sequence goes on from NW_023618595.1 coordinate 56,316, forward strand.
GATGTAGTTCAAACTAAGAAAGATTCAAAACAGATGGTACAAGCTGACACTGTGTTTCAGTGTTCTGATGCTGCTTATCAGTGTCCTGTAACTGCCCAACCCCCGCTTCCTGTTGTATACCCTCGGGGACGGTCAAGAGGGAAGTGGGGAGAAAGAGGGGGGTCTCGGGGCAGAGGTTTCGGTCGGGGTTACACGCAGGGAGGCAGAGCAACAGATGTTTGCCATTACTGTCACAGACCAGGTCACTGGGCAAGGGATTGTTATCACAAGCAGGCCAACGCCCAAAGAGGAGGAGCACATCACTACTCAGCTCCCAACCACCAGATGGCGCCACCGGCACCTACCTCTGGCCAGCAGGATCCATCTTGGGCGCCACCAGGTGGATACTACCAGCAATGACACACCCCACAGAGTAATCACACCATAGGTGGAGGAGCAGACCCTATGGTGAAAATGAGGGTCATGAATAAAGATCTATCATTCCTCGTGGACACTGGAGCTACTTATTCAACCCTCAATGAGCAGGGATTTGATGAACATGCCAGTGCTGACACGGTGTCTGTGATCGGTTTCGCTGGGGTGCAACAAAAACTGTCTCTAACTGAACCTCTCGTAGTAACAGCAGGACTTCAAACAGTGACACATCCATTTGTTTTGTCCACACGTGTACCTGTCAACCTGCTTGGAAGAGACTTGTTAAAGAAACTTGGTGCAACAATAATGTGTGAACAAACTGGTTTACGTGTTACCTTACCAAGTGGTGTGACCTGGACTTGTTCTGCTTCTTCCTCCTCTTTGTCATCACAGTGCTTGGTACAGCCGATACATGAGGAAGTAGCTGACATTTACTGGGCGTTGCTGCGCCCAGAGACACCTGAACACACAGGACTTTACTCTGCTTACTTGTTGTGGAAGCCTTGGCTTGATGCTCTGCGTCCCTATGTCCCACCTCTAGATCCTTTACATGTAACTCTTTTTTATGACCGTGATTCTGACGATTGTTACAGGGAGCATTTTGCTCAGCACTTGCAGGACACTGAGTGGCCATTAATATCAGACCGGCTCATAGTTGGTCCACAAGGCGTAGCTTCTCACGTCAACCTCACACCATCTCAACTGGAGTGGTACATGATGTCGTCTGAAGCGATCCCACACGTCTCGTTAGCTTTAGCTCCCACACATCAAGCTAAAGATTTGGGCCCAATGGTGAAAGCTGCTGTCTCTGCCACTGATTGGGTCCCAACACAAATACCTCAGCTCGTTTACTCGTCATCAACCGACTGTTATAGCATTGACTTAGCTGTACATGATGTAGGTAAGCTAGAACATGAGGTGATCTCCAGAGACCATGGCAGAGAAAAAACTGACCATTCAGATGTTCCTCAGATGTTAGACACACTTCCTGCATCTCTCTGGTCTCAGGGACCTGAGGATGTAGGTCATGTTAAATGCCTTCCAATCTCTTTTGAACTGACGCACAACGAACCTATATGGTTGTATCAGTATTCTCATAGACCTGAGGCTGAACAAGGTTTGACTGACACGGTCCAAGGGTTGCTGAAAGCAGGGGTCCTCGAACACTCACATTCAGACTGGAATACTCCCATTCTACCTGTTGAGAAGGCGGGGACTGGAAAGTACAGAATGGTACATGATCTTAGGTCGATCAATGCCATACTTAAGACACCTACGTCACCAGTACCAAATCCATATGTTGCACTGACCCAACTGACACCAAACCAGAAGTGGATGACCTGCATTGATTTGGCGAACGCCTTTTATTGCCTGCCCTTATCAGAGGATCTGCGTGACATTTTCTCATTCACATTTAACGGTTGTCAGTATAGATACACTCGCTTGCCTCAGGGTTTTGCATTATCGCCAGGCATTTTCAATCATGTTTTAAAGAACATTCTTGAACAGCTTCCACTCCCCAGAGGCACCACTTTGGTTCAATATGTTGATGATTTGTTGATAGCCTCTGAAACAGTACATGACTGTCTTACAGCCACTCAGGCTGTCCTGCTTCACCTGCATGATGCAGGTTTTAAAGTTAGTAAATCTAAACTTCAAGCAGTTCGTACACAAGTCTCTTTCCTCGGTAGGATGGTCTCTGCTAAAGGTACAACTCTATCGCCAGAACACAGGGCGTCTATACTACATCATCCAAAACCCACCACTGTACAAGACATGTTATCCTTTTTAGGTTTAACTGGGTACAGCAGACACTATATACCTGATTATAGTGAACTCACCACTCCACTCAGACAGATGGTAAAAGATCAAGGTAACAGAAACCTTAAAGCAAAACTTGTGTGGAACACAGAGGCAGAACATGTGTTTATTAATTTGAAGCAACTCTTGTCTAGAGCTGCTGATTTGGCTTTGCCTGATTACTCAGCCCCGTTTTTTCTTGACGTTTCTGAAGCAGAAAACACTGTTAATGGTGTTCTGTTTCAGAAAAAGGGGGGTGGTAGACAGGTGTTGATGTACGCAAGTGTGATGTTGGATGGTACTGAGAAGCGTCATCCAACATGTACACAGGCAGCAGCAGGTCTGGCAAGGATTGTTTCAAAAACAGCACATATTGTCATGGGACACCCATTACACATACTAACGACACACAACATAGTAGCGTATGTTAATTCTGAGCTCTTTACAATGACATCCTTAAAGCAAAGACGCATGAGCAACATCCTATCAGAACCGAATTTATTGTTCCTGCATCAAGGCATAAACATGGCAGATGGTATGCAAACAACACAAGCACATGATTGTGTGCAAAAAGTGTACATGGAGGAACGCATTAGACCTGATTTACAGACTGAACTCATACCACATTCAAATGTACTTTACACAGATGGTTGCTGCTTCAGGTGTGAGGATGGGTCTTTGAGATCAGGATTTGCTGTGGTACAGCAGAATGGTGTTGAGTATGAGGTACTGAGCTCAGGGCAGCTAGAAGGTCATCAGTCAGCTCAAAAAGCTGAAATTCAGGCAGTCGTTGAGGCTTTGAAATTGAGCAAAGGAAAAGAGGTTACAGTGTACACAGACTCAGCATATGTGTATGGTGTAATTCATGTACAATTACCACAGTGGAAAAGAGCAGGTTTCCGAACAGCAGGTAACAAACCAATTAAACATGAGGAACTCATTAAGGATTTAGCTGACAGTTTGATGTGGCCAGCAAAAGTGGCGGTTGTGAAGTGCAAAGGTCATGATGTTACACAATCAGACACAGCGGAAGGAAACAGGCAAGCTGACAGAGCAGCCAAGATAGCTGCTGGCTATTTGCCAAGAGTCCAGATGGTGACAGTGGAAGAGGAATGTCAGAAAGTGAATCAGTGGGATGAGAAAACTGTAGCAGAGGCTCAAGCGACAGCCTCCCCAGAGGAAAAAACATTATGGTTTAACAGAGGAGGTCAGAAAATAGGTGAATTTAAAGTGTGGGTAGGACCGAATCAGAAGTGGATTTTACCTATGACTTTAAAACAGGCAGTGTTTCAGGAAGCACATGGATTAGCACACGTGGGATGCAGACAAATGTTAAGAAATCTTCGACAATGGTCACACCCGCATCTAAAAGATATGGTAACAGCATATGTTGACACCTGTAATGTTTGTTTAAAGTACAACATTCGGCCTACAGTAAAACCTGAACGAGGTTCTTTTCCTCTTTTGCACCGACCGGGACAGGAGGTGATTCTAGATTACACTGATATGTTGGAACCTGTTAAAGGGTTCAGATATGTCTTGATGTGTGTTGACGCATTTACAGGGTGGCCAGAAGCCATACCTGCAAGAAGTGAAGACAGCAAAACAGTGGTGAAGTTTCTGATTAACCATTACATCCCCAGACACGGTTTTCCAACAAAAATAAGATCAGACAATGGCACACATTTTAAAAACACAGATCTGCAGGCTGTGGAAAAAATGTTAGGCCTAAAACATGCTTTTGGAACCGTGTATCATCCTCAATCTCAAGGGAAGGTAGAAAGGATGAACCAGAACATAAAACAAAAATTGGGCAAAATCTGTGCACAGACTAAATTGAACTGGGTTGATGCTTTACCAATTGCTCTAATGAGCGTGAGAACTTCTGTTAATAATGGAACTGGCTTTTCTCCCTATGAGTTAACTACAGGAAGACCCTTTCCAGGACCAACCGTATGCTCACTGACCAGTGAGGAGGACCGTAAAATGGACCATAAGGTATACTTTGATGAGTTAAAAGCATTAGTGTCTAACTTTACTCAGCAGGTCCACCACAAACAGAGCCTAACAGAAAGACCAGAGGAACCTGGTCTCCCCACCGCAGAGTGGGTCTTGCTGAGGGTCATTAAAAGGAAGTGGCAGGAGCCCAGGTGGACGGGCCCCTATCAGGTTACAGAGCGAACGTCCCACGCAGTCCGCCTCAGAGGAAAGGGGGACGTTTGGTACCACTGGAGCCAGTGTGCGCCTGCCACAGAGCCAGGAAGAGCGAGGGAGCTGGCAGAAACCATCTAAAGTCGTAAAACTGGACATTCATGTCTTGTAGACCGAAGCAGCCTGGTAAAGTTGCGTGCGGGCCCTGAAGGACTTTGTTTTAGTGGGTCACTGGGTGCTGGAAAATCCACATTTAGTACAGACACCTAGATACGACAAAAACACGACATCTTAGAGTCTCACACTTCATGAAGAACACTCAGAGACATAGGCGGATCGGTCTCTGAGCACCCCAGGGTATGCCCTGAGTACTTGTGATTGTAACAATATTGTATGACATGTGTACTAACCATTTGTCTCTTATCTTTTAATTGCAGTCTTGATTTAGAGTGCATCCATTTATTTACTTAGCTTGAAAGTATTAAGTATATTCAGTTTGTAACGTTAAAAAGAAATATCTATAATCAATTATAAGCAGTATATTAACAGAGTGTTATTTTGTATTCATTTTGTGTTAAAGGAACGGCTTGACTGGCTGTCTGCTGTGGAGGTCGTTGTGCGAGACATCTTCATTAATTGAGTATAGTTTCAGTTTACAAGATCAAAATGCGGTGGTCATCAAAGTACGTTGTGATAGGGATAGGTGCTTTTTCATCCATAGTGTTGTCACTCATTTTCTCTTTTGAATATTTCTGCATCATTCCCGGTTTACCAGAGTGTGAGCAGACTGGTGAAACAGGCAGGGTAAGAAGGAGTGTGACACCACACACAGTCATGAAAGATGCGTATGGCCTTCCGGTGCTGAAAGTAGAGTATCCCAAAGACACCACCACGACCCTAAGCCTGCCAATCTGTGACATGTTTTATTGTACGGATTACCGTATTGCGAATGCAGCCTTTTATATTTGTCCATGTCCCAATCCATCCAAATGTTTCTGGTGTCCTGAGTGGAATTATGTCACGTTGTATTCGGGATCATGGAAACCTGATATGTCTGGACATCTGACTAATTACAGAGATTGATGGAGGGCACATGCCACCTTGGCAAAAAATAACAGACACTTGTTATTGTCCTTTGAGTATGTTCGAACTTGGAATAAGTTAACCAGCACAAAGCGTGAGATGATCTACACCTTGGTGACGGAACCCATTTATGTGCTTGTAGCCGCGGATGTCACTGGCAAGGACCCTTTCCGGGTGTTACAACTTGCTCTTACAGAGTTGCCAGCCCAAGATCCTACTCCTCCTCCGACCCAGGAGTCATCGTTTCCAATGCCTATGCGAATTGATAGTGTTGACTATACCAGCTTAACCCCTGTGGATGTGATTGCTATGTCCACTGGTTATACTGACTCTAATATTTGGTTAGCTTGGCTCGCTGAGGCTGCTAGACAGGCTTCTTTGTCTGAATGTGTAGCTTGTGCTGCAGCTAGACCAAATTTGTACACCCAGCCAGCTCCATTACACCTAGAGGATGCTTGGGGATTTCATTGCATGTTAAGTTTGACTATGAGAAAATATACTAAGAATTGCACTACCTTAGCTCAGCTATTCCCAATTATTTCTAATATAACCAAATTAGGCTCGTTTGCTCCGGTAGAACGATTTGACTATTACTGTTTTAATTACACCTCAACTGCAAACAAAAGAGTTGCCTTAGGACAAATTCAGAATGAATGGTGTAATATCACGCAACAAAATGTCTCTGACAACACTCGTGTGGGTAAGGTGGCTCGCGCTGACCTGTATTATTATTGTGGTGGTAGACGTTTACTAACACATATCCCTCAGGATTCTGTGGGATTGTGTGCATTAGTACGCTTAGCTGCATCGTTAACCTTGATTGGCCCTCGTTTGGAAGTTTTAAATGACACCTCCATCTCTCCCATCAGGAAGAGACGTTCAACTCATAATTTTGACCCCACTGTGGGCTCGACTACTTATATTGATGCCATAGGAATCCCTAGGGGAGTTCCTGATGAGCACAAATTAGTAGATCAGATTGCGACAGGTTTTGAAAATTTACCTGTTGTTTCAGCATATTTCCCAATTACTCCAAATAAAAATGTTGACCGAATAAATTACATACATTACAATGTCATGCGTCTGTCCAACCTTACCAGAGACGCTGTTGAGGGCTTAGCGGAGCAACTAGCTCCGACTTCTCTTATGGCTGTGCAAAACAGAATGGCGCTTGATATGCTTTTAGCTGAGAAAGGAGGTGTGTGTAGCATGTTTGGTGACTTGTGTTGTAGTTTTATTCCTAATAACACTGCCCCTGATGGAAAAGTGACCCGTGCACTTGAAGGTTTGAGAACGTTGTCTAATGAGATGAAATCTCACTCTGGTGTAGATAATCCTCTTGATGAATGGCTCTTCAAAGTGTTTGGCCCCTGGAAGCAGATGATTGTGTCCATGTTAATGTCCATTGCAGTATTTGCAGCTATTTTAATCACATGTGGATGTTGTTGTATTCCCTGTCTGAGATCTCTGTCAGTACGTCTTATCACTTCCACTTTAGAGAAGCGTGACCCTGAGATAGCTCGTCAGCTCCTAATGCGCAGAGGATATGAATTTACTGATTTTGAGATTCAACCACTTCGGCGCAGAGAAGCATATTCTTCAACTTGATGTCGACCTCTTTTTCTTTGAGGTCGAAAGGGGGAATTGTTGTGGAATAATATTTGTTCCTTTTAGAATCTGACTCCTAATTCTTATTTTATTTTGAAATTGACCCATTTCCTGTTTTACTTTGAAGAGGCTCTTCATTTCCTGTTTATATAATGTAACATGATGTAAACCACTTTTGCTACTGACCAATCAGAACGCAGACAGACTCAAAGCGCGCTAAAAAGTTAGTTATTCTGTGTGAAGGAACGCCCTGTTTCTCTTAGACAAAGAAAAGTGAAGAGTCCTGTCCTGTGTGTGTGTGAGAGACAGACGCAGCAGCCAGCCAGGAGCAGTTTGGAGGAGAAAGATAAAAGCAGGTTGTATTGTTTCAGATTAAGAGATGCATCCATTTTAATATGTTAAAATAACGACTGCATTTAACTAACCCACTGTTTATACTTGTGAATCTGTGACAACATTATTACTTCTGAGTTACTTTACTTATTAAATATTCATAAACTTAAAGGTGCCATTGTCGTATTTAATGTGCAATGATTTGACTGAAATCTGCAGGATTGAAGCGGTTACTACAGAACTCGGGTGGAGAAATAAGAAAATCACAACAACACCCAGGTACTTTTAAGAGCCCACAATCTCGATGTTCACACCCTGGATGTTCACCGGGGTCAGTGAGGTGGACCTGTGCCTGCGGAAATCCACAACCAGCTCCTTAGTTTTAGCAGCGTTGATCAGGAGGTGGTTCTGCTGGCACCAGTCCACAAAGTCTTGAGTCCGCTGTCTGTACTCTGAGTCGTCCTCAGGTGAGGACGACTCAGTCCTCACTTTTGCCATTTTCCTGCGCATTAACAGCTGGTGCTGAAACCCAGTCTCCCATTTTTTAGAAGTGGTGGCTCGTTTTCATATTATTTAATGGTGACACAGCGGCAGGTGACCGAGTCGGAGCAGACTGTTTCTAGCCGGCTTGTAACATGAGGTAAGCAGAAACCTGTTAAATCGAACTTCTGTGCATCCCCTAAGGACTGACAGGCTGTTCTGTTTTCGGTCCGGTGCACACATTTTAAAAAGCTAAAAGGCAGTGCAACGTTACAATTTTAATACGTGATTTTGTGAGTGTATTTATCGGATGTAACAATTTATATATGTAACGCTTTTTTGCCTGGGCGCGTGGGGAGCGGGCCGGAAGCGTTAACAATAACGCTAACCGGAAGTGGTCCGTGAGCGTTTTTAAAAACGCAATACATTAATTTTGCTCTAAAATTAAACTTCGTCCAGTTGCTTAAATGCCTGTATATAAATTGTCGTTTGTTTATTGAAGAGATATAAAGAGGATACGACGTGGCTAACGGTTTAAGAGCCCCGTGTAAAAATTGTGGCGTAATTTCTGCTGACGGTAGAATCTTTACAGAAAGCATGCTCAGTTCGAAGGACGTTCCGGGTGTAATCCCCCGTCGTTGTTTACTAGAAACACGTTAAAACTTGGATGTCTGGACAGCGTCAAGAGGTGTGGTCATGTGACAATTCGAAGAAACACTACGTGGTTTGGGGGCCTGTGAGGAGAATGTGCTGCCTCCTCGAAAGAAAGTGATGGCCTCGATTTTCTGTTTATGTTAGTTCCTTAGGTCTGTAGAAAAGAAATACAGACTGACCAGTTGTGCATCCCCAAGCGACGTAGCTGTTTTTATATATATATTTTAATGCATTTTTATTCTCGTCTATTTTCGGTCGAGGCTGTGCTAACTGGGACGACAAAAATCTTTAAAGTACACTTAAATATAGATGATCCCAAGACATTGATCTAGAAGAGGTACCTAAGAATTTATGAAGTGTTGTTATGGCTAAGATAGGGATAACTAGAATTCTTTAGAGCAGGCAGAGAGGACAGATAGGGATTTTTTTCATGGTCAACTGAGAGAAAAAGAAGTCTGTCTGGTTGAGGCCTTGAATAGCTGAGTGTGTGTGTGGTTTCTGTGTTGTTTTGTTTTGTTTGTGCTCGAGCTAAAGATAAAATCACTTAGTTGTTATTTTAGATAGACCAGGGTCAAGAAAAATGGGTGAACAACTGCCTGTGGGCTCTGTAGGAGCCTACATCAGGGCAGGGAAAAATAAGCTTCGTAACTCACTTTCGTTTGAGGAATCGAAGAGACAAATTTAAACACTTGAAAAATGGATAGAAAAGGTTACTACAGACAGGTTTTTTGTTGATTTGAATAGCCCCGCACCACCCATCAAAAAGCAAAGTTGTTATGTTGCTACGTTAGAAAACCATTTGTCACAGGCACGTACAAAAGCTGAAGGTGCAGGCTGGCTGACCAGAAACAAGGCCTTAAAAGAAGCATTGCAAGCGAAAGATTTCTTGAACCTTACAAGATTTTATTTCAGTAACTTTTTTCAGACCCAACAGGACAAAACGGTGAATATTGTACGGGAGAAGGCCACACATCGCCTAAAAGGGACTGAAAAAACAGGTGACACAGCCAGCATCTGGATGGGTGAGTCAATGCGACCTACATGCAGTAACTCCACACCTACAAAACACGCACAAGGCAGTCACAAGAAGTCAGGTGGCAACAAAAAAGAAAAACTGTTGACAACAAACAGCAAACAGGTTGGATTTAGTGGAAAAAGTCCTATTACAAGTCAGATGCTGGTGATAAGAATAAATAACATTTAAAGTTCAGGGATTCCCAGTTGAAAATAGAGCAGACTCAGAGGGGAGTACAGAGTGGACAGAAGACAGTGGGAACATGGGCGGAACAGAAGACGGAGAGGACGGACACCATACTCTACGCAGAGCAGAAGCCGGTGCTACAAGTGGAAAACCGACCTCTGACATCTCTAACATGCTAGGAGAAATAAGTGAACTGAAAGAGGAGCTTAGACGGATTGGTAGGAGAATATTCGAGAGTCAGGAAGACACAGACGGAGGCGTGGTGACAGAGGAGTTGGATGACATTGTGTCTAGAAGAACTGGTGTGTACAACATTTATCCAAAACCATTGGTAGTGAACAAAAATCAGAATTACCGAAAACATCAGCCCCCTAGACCGAGGAGGAGTGATCTGAACTGTGACACAGGCCCAACATACCAGTTGCCTTTGGTGGTCACACGCAATAGAGCAGGCTTGGTTAACAACACAACGTATCATCCACTTGCTTATGCAGACAACGCACTCTTGAAGTCAACCTTACCAGACCCAAAGAAAGGAATACATATTTGGATAAAAGACTTCCTACAAGCATTTAGCGGTCAGATAATTGCTCTGGGGGATGTTAGAGCCTGTTTGTCACCCCATTTGGAACCACGTGAAATGCTGAGATTGGAGCAGAATGTAGGGACAACAAATTTAGATCAGTCCACGCCTTTTGAGGGACAGGCTCAGAGGTTTTGGTTAGCTTTAAGAGACATGTTTCCAGTGAGAACAGATTCTAATATACTAAATGATGCATCTAGAATACAGGGAGAAACAGCTGACCAATACGTGTTCAGGATGTTGAGACTGTGGGAGGAACAAACAGGGGTTGTACCTCTGTCAGCGCCTTTATAAAAATTGTTCAAACAGGCTATGATAAAGAGCCAAACGGGGACAGTTAAGGAAGAAATGATTAAACTTGTTGGAGGAGAGGAGATGGTACTCGAGCAGTGGATGGCAACACTAATACACCATGTGCGGAGACATGATGAGGCACTCAAAAAAGAAAAGATTGAATTCCAGAAATTACAAGAGCATCTGATGAAGGAGCAAATAAAGGATGTGAGAGGGAAGACAGATGAAGCGAAATGGGTAAACCAGGAACAAACAATGGCCCAAATGGTGCCCACGGCCCCACCTCTAATGTCAGATATTGGAGCGTGTCAGATGTATCAGAATTCACAAAACTACCACTATGTTACAAACAGAAATAAGGGGAGGGGTATGAGAGGAAGAATTAGGTACAGGGATCAAGTAGTTTTGGATGAGTTTCGTTGTTGGAACTGTGGGAAGATGGGACACATAACAAGAAACTGCAGACAGATACAAAGCCAGGGTTGAGGTGAAGCTAGGGTGCACAGAGGAAGTTTCACACCTGGTGAAAATAATGTCAGGTATCCACCACCTCCGCCATAACCAAATCAGACACAAAACCAGGACCAACAGATGTGTGAAGCACAATACGCACTTCAAGAACCTCCCGCTCATGTAGCTCCAAACCCAGGCCAATTTTCACAATACTGGGGAATCCGTGGTCCCACACAGGAGGAGACGTATTTAGACAAATTTCCAGCTCCTTTGTTAGATATCATGATCGGTGGGAAGATTTTTCCGTTCACGGTGGACACTGGTGCGCGGTTTAGTACTTGGAATATTAATCTCCCAGTTTCCTCAAAATACACCGAAGTGATGGGATTTTCTGGTGAGAAGCAAAAATGCTATTTTTCACAACCAGTACAATGTCAAATCCTGCAAACTCAGCCTCACATTGAATTCATACATGAATTTTTGATTCAGAAACAATGCCCGTTAAATCTTTTGGCTCGTGATCTAATAGCAGCATTAGGGGCAAAAATAGTTTGTTCTCAAGTGATGTGATATGATATTTCCTGACGGTAAAATTTTCAGGTCAATGATAAACAACAAAAATCAGATGTTCCAATTGGAAAAGAAACAGGAAGAAAATGCTTATATATGGTGGGGTAAAATCATGCACAGTGAGTCATGTGATCTGAGAGAGATAATGGACAGGTGGAAAATTTGGAATAATCTCTTGAGACCGTACGAAAGTCCAGCTGACCCTTTTCATGTTACGCTGAACTACTTGCTGAACCCTGATCAGACTGAAGCAATAGACACATTCGAGGAAAAATGGGAGGATATATTTAAACTGCTCCAGGAGCAATACAGTTGTGATGAACCTCATCCTTGGGTGAAGTGGAACAATATCTACATTTGTCCAGAAGGTGTCGCTGCTGCAGTGGATTTGGGTGAGGAAGTTGGGATGTTGTACAAATTAGGCTGGGAAATGCATCTTCATTTGACTCTAAAGATAGCCACAGGTGGACAAGCAAAGAATTTGGGCACAAAAATAAAGGACGTGGTAGAAGCCACAGATTGGAACAGAGTGCATGGTACACCACTGATGGATTACAACCCAAAATGTAATGTCTATCGATTAAATTACTCAGGGAAACTTGATTTGACCCTGGAGAAGGTGGAGCACAGCAGACAGCATGGTAGAGAAAACACATATTCCAATCTGGCTTCAAATCTCTCCATAGCACTGAAACTGCTCTACTGAAGGTTTTTAATGACATTGTCATATCCACAGACGCAGGTGATTCTGTGCTGCTTGTCCTATTGGACCTTACATCTTCTTTTGACACCATCGACCACAAGATCCTCATTTCTAGACTGGAGCAGTGGGTGGGCATCACAGGGTCAGCCCGTAAATGGTTTGGGTCCTACCTCTCTGACAGAACCTTCTGTGTCAATATCAAAGATTTTAGTTCGGCATCGACAGCGCTCCAGTGGGGTGTACCACAGGGGTCCATCCTCGGTCCCCTTCTCTTTTCTTTATACCTGCTGCCACTAGGTGCTATCTTCCACAAACACGACATACCCTTCCATTTCTATGCCGATGATTGCCAAATTTACTTCCCCCTGAGGCACAGAGGCGCACGCTCTATTCAGCCTCTTCTTGACTGCCTGGCTGACATCCGGGACTGGATGGCTTTAAACTTCTTAAGCTTCAATGAGAAGAAGTCTGAAGTCATGCTGTTCCATCCCAGTGGCTCACTCATGAACCATGACATTGACCTTTTCTCTCTAGCCCCACTAGAGAAACAAAAGGTCACTAATCTGGGGGTGATAATGGACCCGTCCTTAAAACTCAACAGTCACGTAAACATGATGGTCAAATCCTGTTTTTTTCAGCTGAGACGGCTGTCTAAGCTGAAGCCTACAATCTCCAAAAAAACCTTGAGACAGTGATCCACGCCTTCATAACATCTAGGCTTGATTACTGCAATTCACTTCTGTTTGGAATCAGTCAGTCCTCCATTGCTCGTCTACAACTGGTCCAAAATGCTGCAGCCCGATTTTTAACTGGTACAGGCTATAGAGAGCACATCACGCCAGTTTTGGCCTCCCTGCACTGGCTACCCATTCACCTTCGGATCCAATTCAAAATTCTCATGTATGTTTTTAAATCACTGAACAGTTCCGCCCCATCCTATCTCACTGATCTTCTGCAGCCATATGTCCCACCGCGCTCTCTGAGGTCAGCAGACCAGATGCTTCTCTCAGTCCCAGAAACCCGTCGTAAGCTCAGAGGTGACAGGGCTTTCTCTGTTGCAGGTCCACGACTGTGGAATGAGTTGCCACTGAGTGTCCGGCAGGCTCCCACACTCTCAGTCTTTAAGTCTCGCTTGAAGA
>NW_023618596.1:0-6764 GCF_014905685.2 Nematolebias whitei
GCTTCCCTAGGATACTCCCCTCCCCTGTTTCCCACCCAGGAGTCTGAGATTTCTGTCCCCTCTGTTCAGCATCACCTCCGTCGGTGTCGCACGATTTGGCACCAGACCAGAGCAGCCCTCCTCCGTACTGCTGACCAGAACAGAAAGTTTGCTGATCGACACCGTTCCGCTGCTCCCAGGTACCAAGTGGGTCAGAATGTTTGGTTGTCCACTAAGGACATCAAGTTAAAGGACACCCCCAAGAAACTGGCTCCCAGATTCATTGGCCCCTTCCCCATAACCAGGATCATAAATACTTCTGCTGTCCGCCTTCAATTACCCTCTACAATGAGAATTCACCCCACATTTCATGTTTCTCAAGTGAAACCTGTTTCTGAGAGTCCCCTGAACCCCCTTCCCAACTCTCCTCCTCCCCCTCGAATGATTGATGATCACCCTGCCTTTACAGTGAGACGACTGTTGGATGTCCGTCGCAGGGGTCGAGGTCTCCAGTATTTAGTTGACTGGGAGGGGTATGGCCCTAAAGAACGCTCTTGGGTACCCAGATCTTTTATTCTCGACCACACTCTGATCTCTACCTTCTTTAAAGAATACCCCCATAAGAAATCGCCAAGAGGCGATGTTTAAGAGGGGGGCACTGTGGGATTCCTAGTCTTTCCTACCTCTACTTCCTTCCTACACAGTCAACGAGCACCTAATGGATCACACCTGCACCTGATTCCTGACCAGTACCTGCTGCATTATTTAAACCCGTGCCAGACGTTCAGCCAACGCTTGAGCATTGATTGCCTTTGGTAAATCAGCGAAAGCCTTCACGTGAATTCACGTTTGGTGAATCTTGACTAACCTTGTGATTTTCTGTCCGTCTGCCAGTTCTGCCTCGTCCTGTTTTCTCGGCTCCCTCCTGACTCCTTGGCTGCTCTGGTCCTCCGAACCTGCACACCAGCATTACCCACTCAAGGCCCAACATTGGACTCTTCCATCCGACACCATCTGCAACCGAACCAACCGTAAGGAAGGATTTCATAAACAGAATAATTATTTATTGGACCATCTCTTTGGGATCAATTACTCACCCAATCTCCTATTTCCCTCCGCAGCCCAGCCTCCAGTTTTTCCTGCATTGTAAATAAATATCACTTTTTGTTTTACCTGAGTCTCGAGTCTGTTCAGTCTGCCATTTTGGGGTCATTAATACTCAGAATCATGTTAGAATGCTCAAGCCACTCAGACCCTCAAGGCACGACTGAAGAGAGTCCGATAACTCAGGCCTTAAGATCACAAAGTACCCGTATTGATAATCATGATCATACCCTCCAGCAGATCCTCGCACAGCAGCAGGAGCTCGGCAACATGATCCACAACATCGGGCAACAGCTTTCCACCCTGGCAGGAGCTGCAAGGTGCCCATCCCCTATCAGCCAACTCGAACCTCTCGCTGTGCCTATGACCCCCTGCACCCGAGAACCAGACGTGCGGCCATCCGAATTCTTTGAAGGTGACTCCAAGATGTTTGGAGGCTTCCTCCTGCAGTGTGACCTTGCGTTCATCCAGGCTCCTATCACGTACGCTTCCGACTTGTCCCGGATCACATATATTGTAAGTGCCCTCAAAGGTGAGGCTCTAAGATGGGCACACGCGCACCTTCGCTCCCGCCCCATTGCTTCCTTGCCGTACGCTGTTTTCATTAAAGAGTTGCGATTAGCCTTTGATCACCCGTTGCTCCAAGAGGAAGCGGAACAAAGACTATTCACGATTCGACAGGGGTCAAGATCTGTCTCTGAGTTCTCCATCTGCTTCCGCACTATTGCAGAAGAGTCCGGTTGGGATAAAGTCGTGCTAAGGGGCACCTTTCTAAATGCCCTAAATGACAACATCAAAGACCAAATTGTAACTTGTGAGTCCCCCCGAGACTTGGACGAGCTTATTAGTCTCGCGATCCGCATTGACAACAGGATCAGAGAACGTAATATGAAGAAGAGCTATAAGTTCCGTAGCTTCCTTGAAACCGGAAGTAAATTTTCAGTTCCACCCTCAACATCCTCCGAACCAGAACCTATGCAGGTGGGACGGACAAAATTATCTCCAGAGGAGAAACAGCGGAGATTTGTGGCCAATGAGTGTATGTACTGTGGCAAGACTGGCCATTACGTGAGATATTGTCAGCTCCTGTTAAAAGGGAAGCATCCCCAGTAGTTCAGGAGATACTGTGGGTAACATTGCTTTTTCTCCTGACCACAATTTTTATTTACCTGCTATCCTGTGTGTTGCAAATACAAATTTTTCTACTCAGGCCCTGATAGATTCGGAGGCCGAACAGAATCTCATCAGTACAAACCTTGTACAGAAACTTAACATTCCAACTGTTCCTCTGAATCAGAATATCAACGTCGCTGCACTCACCGGTCAGACCATTTCCTCCATTTCCCTCAGGACTCGCCCTCTCCATCTAGTCCTCTCAGGTAATCACCATGAATTTACTGAATTTTTTGTTTTTGAATCCACTAGACCCCAACTTATTCTGGGTTACCCATGGCTTAATAAACACAGCCCTCTTATCAACTGGAGGAGTAAGCAAATCGAAAGGTGGGGGGAGGGCTATTCTAGTGAATGTTTACGTTCTGCCATTTCTCCTGGGTCCTTTCCGCTCCCAACCTCTGAAGAGATTGACCTCTCTAAGGTTCCTCCTGAGTACCATTCTCTTGAGGGGGCGGGCTAAGTCGTAACCATAGCGACAGAAGCTGAACCAATCAGGAAGCTAGCCTTCTCAAACGGGGATAAAAGGCCGGGAATGACGCACGCGCACTGAGCATTTTCCCGGGAGGCACACACGAGGCGGTTTGTTCTTAATGCTCCATTTATATGCATATATCTTATTAATGTAACTGTTTGTCTCTGAATATCTGTAACCCATGTTGTGTCAAATAAATCTTTTATACGAAGGGCGACGCCTCCGCCGTTTTGAACACGACGTGGTATTCTATCCACAACAAGCCCCAGTTTTTTAGCAAACAGGAGGCCTTATCCTTACCACCCCATAGACCATACAATTGCCCCATAGATCTTCTTCCTGGTGCTCCCCTGCCCTCCAGTAGACTATACAACCTGTCGGGCTCGGAAAGGGAGTCTATGAGGAAATATATTGACGAATCCCTCAGGGCTGGTATTAGTCGTCCCTCTACATCCCCCCTCGGTGCTGGTTTCTTCTTTGTCTCTAAGAAGGACAAGACACTAAGGCCTTGCATAGACTTCAGAGGGCTTAACCAGATCACCGTTAAAAACAAGTATCCCCTTCCCCTGATGGACTCTGCTTGCAACCAACTACAGGATGCTAAAATATTTACAAAATTGGACCTACGTAATGCTTACCACTTGGTACGAATTCGGGAGGGGGATAAATGGAAAACTGCTTTTAAGACTCCTTTAGGCCATTTTGAATATCTCGTAATGCCCTTTGGACTCACCAATGCACCTGCCGTTTTTCAAAATCTTATCAATGATGTGTTAAGGGATTTTTTAAACGTGTTTGTTTTTGTCTATTTGGATGACATCTTGATTTTCTCCAAGGACCCCTCTCAACACACAGGACATGTTAAGGCAGATCTGCAGAGGCTCCTGGAGAACAAGCTGTTTGTGAAGGTAGAAAAATGTGAGTTCCACATATCATCTATAACCTTTCTGGGCCTTATCTTCAAGGAGGGGCAGGTTCGCTCAGACCCAGAGAAGATTAAGGCCGTGACGGACTGGCCCACACCCAGGACCGCAAACAACTTCAACGCTTCCTGGGGTTCTCAAATTTCTACCGACGATTCATCCAGAACTACAGTAAGGTAGCCACGCCTCTCACCCAACTCACATCACCTTCACACAAATTATCTTGGTCCCCCGAGGCTGAGAACGCCTTCCAGACCTTGAAGCATCTCTTTTCATCGGCTCCGATCTTGTCCTATCCTGACCCCCACCGACAATTCATAGTGGAGGTGGACGCTTCGGACATGGGGGCTGGTGCAGTTCTCTCCCAAAGATCCTCTGATGGTAAGATGCATCCATGTGCTTTCTTCTCCCGACGGTTGTCACCAGCCGAAAGAAATTATGATGTGGGCAACCATGAATTGCTAGCCATAAAAATGGCTTTGGAGGAGTGGAGGCACTGGCTAGAGGGAGCAGAACAAGCATTCATCATCCGAACCGATCACAAGAACCTGGCCTACATTCAGGGGGCCAAGAGACTCAATGCTCGTCAAGCTCGTTGGTCACTGTTGTTTGCCCGGTTCAATTTCTCTATCACCTACATCCCTGGTACTCGCAATATTAAACCTGATGCACTCTCTCGACAGTTTTCTTCATCTGTGGAACCTAAGGTACCTGAGAATATCCTCCCTCGATCTTGCAGGGTGGGAGTTATGACTTGGGCCATCGAAAAGGAGATCCTCGACGCCCAAAAGGGAGACCCCGATCCTGGCATTGGCCCCCCAGGGAAACTTTTTGTCCCTGCAACGGTGAGAAGTAAGGTCCTTCATTGGGTTCATGCTGCAAAATTTTCTTGTCACCCAGGCATTAGGCGCACCCTCCTCCTTACAAAGAGACATTTCTGGTGGCCCAACATGGACAAGGACATCAAGGGGTATGTAGCAGCATGTTCTACCTGTTCATGCAACAAGAACAACCAACCTCCGGCGGGTTTTCTTCTCCCCCTACCCTCCCCTGGTCGCCCCTGGTCTCACATTGCCCTTGACTTTGTCACTGGTCTCCCTGTATCAGAAGGTAACTCTGCCATTTGCACTATTGTTGACCGTTTCTCAAAGGCTGCTCACTTTATCCCTTTGGTTAAACTCCCCTCAGCATCAGAGACTGTTCAGATCCTTGTAAAACATGTTTTTCGTCTGCACGGGATCCCTCTTGACATTGTTTCCGACAGGGGTCCACAGTTTACTTCCCAAGTATGGAAATCCTTCTGTCAAGCTCTAGGCGCCACCTCCAGTTTAACCTCGGGGTACCACCCCCAATCGAATGGACAGACTGAAAGGTGTAACCAGGACCTGGAAACAGCCCTCAGATGTGTGATTGAAAACAACCCCACTACCTGGAGTCAACATCTACCATGGGTGGAGTATGCACATAATTCTCACACTTCTTCTGCTACCGGCCTGTCTCCTTTTGAAGCTTCCCTGGGATACTCCCCTCCCCTGTTTCCCACCCAGGAGTCTGAAATTTCTGTCCCCTCTGTTCAGCATCACCTCCGTCGGTGTCGCAGGATTTGGCGCCAGACCAGAGCAGCCCTCCTCCGTACTGCTGACCAGAACAGAAAGTTTGCTGATCGACACCGTTCCGCTGCTCCCAGGTACCAAGTGGGTCAGAAGGTATGGTTGTCCACTTAACATCAAGTTAAAGGACACCCCCAAGAAACTGGCTCCCAGATTCATTGGCCCCTTCCCCATAACCAGGATCATAAATACTTCTGCTGTCCGCCTTCAATTACCCTCTACGATGAGAATTCACCCCACCTTTCATGTTTCTCAAGTGAAACCTGTTTCCGAGTCCCCTGAACCTCCTTTCCCTACTCTCCTCCTCCCCCTCGATTAATTGATGATCACCCTGCCTTTACAGTACGACGACTGTTGGATGTCCGTCGCAGGGGTCGAGGTCTCCAGTATTTAGTTGACTGGGAGGGGTATGGCCCTAAAGAACGCTCTTGGGTACCCAGATCTTTTATTCTCGACCACACTCTGATCTCTACCTTCTTTAAAGAACATCCCCATAAGAAATCGCCAAGAGGCGATGTTTAAGAGGGGGGCACTGTGGGATTCCTAGTCTTTCCTACCTCTACTTCCTTCCTACACAGTCAACGAGCACCTAATGGATCACACCTGCACCTGATTCCTGACCAGTACCAGCTGCACTATTTAAACCCGTGCCAGACGTTCAGCCAATGCTTGAGCATTGATTGCCTTTGGTAAATCAGCGAAAGCCTTCACGTGCACTTTGATGAATCCTGACTAACCTTTGTGATTTTCTGTCCGTCTGCCAGTTCTGCCTCGTCCTGTTTTCTCGGCTCCCTCCTGACTCCTTGGCTGCTCTGGTCCTCCGAACCTGCACACCAGCATTACCCACTCAAGGCCCAACATTGGACTCTTCCATCCGACACCATCTGCAACCGAACCAACCGTAAGGAAGGATTTCATAAACAGAATAATTATTTATTGGACCATCTCTTTGGGATCTATTACTCACCCAATCTCCTGTTTCCCTCCGCAGCCCAGCCTCCAGTTTTTCCTGCATTGTAAATAAATATCACTTTTTGTTTTACCTGAGTCTCGAGTCTATTCAGTCTGCCATTTTGGGGTCATTAATACTCAGAATCTTGTTAGTCACTATGTCTGAAGGGATTGTTGTCATGCTTGCCAATGGGTCTGAAAGGATGGTTTCAAGCTTGCCAATATGTCTGAAGTGATTATTTCAAACTTGTCAATTTGTCAGAACGGATGTTTTCAAGCTTGCTAAGGTGACTTTATGAGATGTATTCAAAATGTCAAAGTGACAAAAGGGATGTTTTCAAGCTTGCCACTGTGTCCTAAGGGATGTTTTCAACATTGCAAATTTGTCTGAAGGGATGCTTGCCAATGTGTCTGAAGTGATGTTTTCAAGCTTGTCACTATGTCTGAAGGGATTGTTTTCATGCTTGCCAATGTGTCTGAAAGGATGCTTTCAAGCTTGCCACTATGTCCATATGGATGGTTTCAAGCTTGTCAATGTGTCAGAAAGGA
>NW_023618596.1:6864-10436 GCF_014905685.2 Nematolebias whitei
TCCCTCTAGCCAGTGCCTCCACTCCTCCAAAGCCATTTTTATGGCCAACAATTCACGGTTGCCCACATCATAATTTCTTTCGGCTGGTGACAACCGTCGGGAGAAGAAAGCACATGGATGCATCTTACCATCTGAGGATCTTTGGGAGAGAACCGCACCAGCCCCCATGTCCGAAGCGTCCATCTCCACTATGAATTGTCGGTGGGGGGTCAGGATAGGACAAGATCGGAGCCGATGAAAAGAGATGCTTCAGGGTCTGGATGGCGTTCTCAGCCTCGGGGGACAAAGAGAATTTGTGTGAAGGTGATGTGAGTTGGGTGAGAGGCGTGGCTACCTTACTGTAGTTCTGGATGAATCGTCGGTAGAAATTTGAGAACCCCAGGAAGCGTTGAAGTTGTTTGCGGTCCTGGGGTGTGGGCCAGTCCGTCACGGCCTTAATCTTCTCTGGGTCTGAGCGAACCTGCCCCTCCTCGAAGATAAGGCCCAGAAAGGTTATAGATGATATGTGGAACTCACATTTTTCTGTCTTCACAAACAGCTTGTTCTACAGGAGTCTCTGCAGAACTGCCTTAACATGTCCCGTGTGTTGAGAGGGGTCCTTGAAGAAAATCAAGATGTCATCCAAATAGACAAAAACGAACACGTTAAAAAAATCCCTTAACACATCATTGATAAGATTTTGAAAAACGGCAGGTGCATTGGTGAGTCCAAAGGGCATTACGAGATATTCAAAATGGCCTAAAGGAGTCTTAAAAGCAGTTTTCCATTCATCCCCCTCCCGAATTTGTACCAAGTGGTAAGCATTACGTAGATCCAATTTTGTAAATATTTTAGCATCCTGTAGTTGGTTGCCAGCAGAGTCCATCAGGGGAAGGGGATACTTGTTTTTAACAGTGATCTGGTTAAGCCCTCTGAAGTCTATGCAGGGCCTTAGTGTCTTGTCCTTCTTAGAGACAAAGAAGAAACCAGCACCTAGGGGAGATGTAGAGGGACGAATAATACCAGCCCTTAGGGATTCGTCAATATATTTCCTCATAGACTCTCTTTCCGGGCCCGACAGGTTGTATAGTGTACTGGAGGGCAGGGGAGCACCAGGAAGAAGATCTATGGGGCAATTGTATGGTCTATGGGGTGGTAAGGATAAGGCCTCCTGTTTGCTAAAAACTGGGGCTAGAGAATGGTACTCAGGAGGAACCTTAGAGAGGTCAATCTCTTCAGAGGTTGGGAGCGGAAAGGACCCAGGAGAAATGGCAGAACGTAAACATTCACTAGAACAGCCCTCCCCCCACCTTTCGATTTGCTTACTCCTCCAGTTGATAAGAGGGCTGTGTTTATTAAGCCATGGGTAACCCAGAATGAGTTGGAGTCTAGTGGATTCAAAAACAAAAAATTCAGTAAATTCATGGTGATTACCTGAGAGGACTAGATGGAGAGGGCGAGTCCTGAGGGAGATGGAGGAAATGGTCTGACCGGTGAGTGCAGCCACGTTGATATTCTGATTCAGAGGAACAGTTGGAATGTTAAGTTTCTGTACAAGGTTTGCACTGATGAGATTCTGTTCGGCCCCCTAATCTATCAGGGCCTGAGTAGAAAAATTTGTATTTGCAACACACAGGATAGCAGGTAAATAAAAATTGTGGTCAGGAGAAAAAGCAATGTTACCCACCAGTATCTCCTGAACTACTGGGGATGCTTCCCTTTTAACAGGAGCTGACAATCTCTCACGTAATGGCCAGTTTTGCCACAGTACATACACTCATTGGCCACAATTCTCTGCTGTTTCTCCTCTGGAGATAATTTTGTCCGTCCCACCTGCATAGGTTCTGGTTCGGAGGATGTTGAGGGTGGAGCTGAAAATTTACTTCCGGTTTCAAGGAAGCTACGGAACTTATAGCTTTTTTCCATATTACGTTCTCTGATCCTGTTGTCAATGCGGATCGCAAGACTAATAAGCTCATCCAAGTCTTGGGGGAACTCACAAGTTACAATTTGGTCTTTGATGTTGTCATTTAGGGCATTTAGAAAGGCGCCCCTTAGCGCGACTTTATCCCAACCGGACTCTTCCGCAATAGTGCGGAAGCGGATGGAGAACTCAGAGACAGATCTTGACCCCTGTCCAATCGTGAATAGTCTTTGTTCCGCTTCCTCTTGGAGCAACGGGTGATCAAAAGCTAATCGCAACTCTTTAATGAAAACAGCGTACGGCAGGGAAGCAATGGGGCGGGAGCGAATGTGCGCGTGTGCCCATCTTAGAGCCTCACCTTTGAGGGTACTTACAATATACGTGATCCGGGACGATTCGGAAGTGTACCTGATAGGAGCCTGGCTGAACGCAAGGTCACACTGCAGGAGGAAGCCTCCAAACATCTTGGAGAAACCTTCAAAGAATTCTGATGGCCACACGTCTGGTTCTCGGGTGCAGGGGGTCATAGGCACAGTGAGGGGTTCGGGTTGCTGACAGGGGATGGGCCCCTTGCAGCTCCTGCCAGGGTGGGAAGCTGTTGCCCGATGTTGTGGATCATGTTGCCGAGCTCCTGCTGCTGTGCGAGGATCTGCTGGAGGGTATGATCATGATTATCAATACGGGTACTTTGTGATCTTAAGGCCTGAGTTATCTCTTCAGTCATGCCTTGAGGGTCTGAGTGGCTTGAGCATTCTAACAAGATTCTGAGTATTAATGACCCCAAAATGGCAGACTGAATAGACTCGAGACTCAGGTAAAACAAAAAGTGATATTTATTTACAATGCAGGAAAAACTGGAGGCTGGGCTGCGGAGGGAAATAAGAGATTGGGTGAGTAATTGATCCCAAAGAGATGGTCCAATAAATAATTATTCTGTTTATGAAATCCTTCCTTACGGTTGGTTCGGTTGCAGATGGTGTCAGATGGAAGAGTCCAATGTTGGGACTTGAGTGGGTAATGCTAGTGTGCAGGTTCGGAGGACCAGAGCAGCCAAGGAGTCAGGAGGGAGGCGAGAAAACAGGATGAGGCAGAACTGGCAGACGGACAGAAAATCACAAAGGTTAGTCAGGATTCACCAAAGTGCACGTGAAGGCTTTCGCTGATTTACCAAAGGCAAACAATGCTCAAGCGTTGGCTGAACATCTGGCACGGGTTTAAATAGTGCAGCAGGTAATGGTCAGGAATCAGGTGCAGGTGTGATCCATTAGGTGCTCGTTGACTGTGTAGGAAGGAAGTAGACTAGGAATCCCACAGTGACAAGCTTGAAAACATCACTTCAGACACATTGGCAAGCTTGAATACATTGATTTGGACATAGTGACAATCTTGAAAACATCCCTTGAGTCAAATTGACAATCTTAAAAAAAAAATCCCTTCTGAAATAGTGGCAAGCTTAAAAACATCCCATAAAATCATTGGCAAGCTTTAAAAACATCCCTTCAGACACATTTGCAAGCTTGAAAACCTCCCTTAGGACAAGGTGGCAAGCTTGAAACCATCGCTTAAAGTAACCTTAGCAAACTTGAAAACATCCATTCAGACACATTTGCAAGCTTGAAAACATCTATTTGGACATAGTGGCAATCGTGAAAACATCCCATCAGACATA
>NW_023618596.1:10536-11883 GCF_014905685.2 Nematolebias whitei
GGATGTTTTCAAGCTTGCCAATATGTCTGATGGGATGTTTTCACGATTGCCACTATGTCCAAATAGATCTTTTCAAGCTTGCAAATGTGTCTGAATGGATGTTTTCAAGCTTGCCACTGACTTTATGGGAAGTTTTTAAGCTTGCCAATGTGACTGAAGTGATGGTTTCAAGCTTACCAATATGTTAGAAAGGATTTTTTTCAAGATTGTCATTTTGACTCAATGGATGTTTTCAAGCTTGTCAATATGTCCAAAATCAATGTTTTCAAGCTTGCTAAGGTGACTTTATGGGATGCTTTCAATCTTGTCAATGTGTCTGAAGGGATGTTTTCAAGCTTGCCATTCTGTCTTAGTGACATTTTCATGTTTGCCACTATGTCCAAAGTGATGGTTTCAAGCTTGCCACTATGTCCAAAATGATTATTTCAAGCTTGCCACTATGTCCAAAGGGATGTTTTCAAGCTTGCAAATGTATTTAAAGGGATGCTTGCCAATGTGTTTGAAGTGAAGTTTTCAAGCTTACCACTATGTCCAAATGGATGTTTTCAAGCTTGCAAATGTGTCTGAATGGATGTTTTCAAGCTTGCTAAGGTGACTTTATGGGATGTTTTCAAGCTTGTCAATGTGTCTTAAGGGATGTTTTTTCAAGCTTACCAATGTGACTTTAAGGGAAGATTTTAAGCTTGCATATTTGTCTCAAGTGATGTTTTCAAGATTGTCACTATGTCTGAAGGGAGTGTTTTTAGGCTTGCTACTGCATCTGAAGGGATGGTTTCAAGCTTGTCAATGTGTCTGAAGGGATGTTTTTAAGCTTGCCAAAATTTCTGAAGCAATGTTTTCAAACTTACCAATATAAATGAAATGATAATTTCAAGCTTGCCACTAAGTCTTAACAGATGTTTTCAAGCTAACCAATGTGTCTGAAAGGATGTTTTCAAGCTTGCCAATATGTCTGATGGGATGTTTTCACGATTGCCACTATGTCCAAATAGATCTTTTCAAGCTTGCAAATGTGTCTGAATGGATGTTTTCAAGCTTGCCACTGACTTTATGGGAAGTTTTTAAGCTTGCCAATGTGACTGAAGTGATGGTTTCAAGCTTACCAATATGTTAGAAAGGATTTTTTTCAAGATTGTCATTTTGACTCAATGGATGTTTTCAAGCTTGTCAATATGTCCAAAATCAATGTTTTCAAGCTTGCTAAGGTGACTTTATGGGATGCTTTCAATCTTGTCAATGTGTCTGAAGGGATGTTTTCAAGCTTGCCATTCTGTCTTAGTGACATTTTCATGTTTGCCACTATGTCCAAAGTGATGGTTTCAAGCTTGCCACTATGTCCAAAATGAT
>NW_023618596.1:11983-15637 GCF_014905685.2 Nematolebias whitei
CCACGATGAAAACTGGGACATATCCAATGTAAACACATTAGCAGTTCACTTGTGTGGCCGCTGGCTGCACGTTCACACAGGGACACTGGCCACACAGACAAATGAACAGCCACTGGCCACACAAAGTGCATTCCTGGGGTAGGGTTAGGGCTATGGTTAGGGTTAGGTTTAGGGGTTAGGTTTAGGTTAGGTTTAGGGTTAGGGTAAAGGTCAGGGTCTAGGGTAAGGGTTAAGGTAAGGGTCTAGGATTAAGGTTATAGTAAGGGTCTAAGGTTAGGGTCCAATTAGGCTTAGGACCTAGGCAAATGACCAGGGTCAGAAACAATGAGGGCAAGTCGTAAACTGTTATGTAAATTAAGGCCATTAGGTACTCTTGTGTCCAGGTTTTGTATCCAGATGCTCTCTGCTCTTTTTCTCTGGGCAACAGACCATCTGATCTGTAGGACTGTGGCTTTCACTGCATTCCAGCCATGTGATATAAAATGCTGGATTAAAGGCGTGTGCATCCATCTTTTTTTCAGTATGTTATAGTTATATCTATGTTGAGTGAACCTGGTCAACATGGTATTACCTGTCTCACCCACATATTGTGAGCCACAGCAGTTGCACGTTATCAAATAGACACAGTTTTTAGATCTGGGGTTACCTGTTTTTTCTGTTGCAAAAACCTTTTTGTTCACTTTGTTTTGCACCCATTTTAATTGTTGAACGTATTCTTGGGAAGCCCTGTTTTTTGGGGTAGTTAGAGGTTTTAATTTAGCATGGACCAAATGGTCCTTCAAATTGTTTTCTCTTCTGTATGCAGCGATGATCTTGTGATCTCTTATTTTATGACTTTCTTTTTGAAATGAAACAAAGTTTTGTTTGACCCGTCTGACCAATTGAAGCGCAGAAGTGGAGTAGTTGATTACAAAGGGCAAAATGGGGGTTACAAAGGTGGGTCTGGACTGTAGAAATGTTTTAAGACATTTTCTCAAGAAGGACCTTGAGTAGCCTCTTGTGGACAATGCTGAAAAGAGCACTTTGGTGGCATTTTGAAAATCTGATTGTTGTGTACAAATTCTGTGAAATCTCAATAATTGTGATTTTATTAACCCAGCATAGGTGTGTTTTGGGTGGTTTTATGTAATAGAGCATGTGTGTCTGTTTTCTTAAAATATACTTTAACATCCAATTTATGACTTGCTCCAAATAGAGGGCCTTTAGTAGACTGCTGTGTAATGTTTTGTGGCCTTGAGTTTTATAGAGGGGTTGTGAGTGTTGAGTGAGTGTAAGAAGCTCTCAAAGTCCCTCTCAGAGTAGGTCCAAACTCCCCAGTTGTCATCCAAGTACCTGTAATAATACAGAGGTTTCGTAAGGCACTTAGATAAGGCTGTGGTCTCCCACTGTACCATGAATATGTTTGCATAAGTGGGGGCAAATTTTTTGCCCATGGCCGTACCCCTAGTTTGTAGAAAGTATTCTCCATTAAATTCAAAATCATTTTTAGTAAGGTTTATTTGCAGCAGTTTAAGAAGTTCATCATCTGGCCTCTTGGGATTTGGATATTGCTGAAATATTTGTTTTATGGCTATCAAACCCTTTCCAGTGTCTATATTGGTATAAAGACTGTCGACTTCCATGGTAAAAAGGAGGGCCTCCTCTGTAGGTAAAACCAGGTTTGTAATTTTGTTGACAAAGTCATACGTGTCCTTAATATAACTATCATGTTTATTCGATAATGGATTTAAGAAGTGGTCTATGTATTCTGCCGTATAATAAGTCTCACTGCTGCAGTCTGTGGTCTACCCAGAGGGATTTTATATGGTTTGGTCCATTTGTCTGGATCGTTGTAGTTTTTATGCAGCATGTAAAACAATATGGGTCGTGGTTCTGTGGACCCCAGAAGATAGTTCTTCTGTTTGGTATTAATTAATTTTTTGTCATACAAATTATTGACTATATCGTGTACCAAAGAAATAGTCTCAGTGGTTATGGGTTTCTTTAATCTAAGATAATAATTAGTGTTTTCGAGTTGTCTGTAACCCTCCCATAAGTATTGATTTCTGTCCATTATAATAACCGAGCTGCCTTTGTCTGCAGGTTTGATTAGAATGTTTTTGTTGTCTCTTAATTCTTTCAGGGCTAGTGTTTCCTCACAGCTAAGATTAGGGCCAGTTTTATGAACTTTGAAATTCTGATCCATGAACTTTAAGTCATCTGTAATTAATTTAGAGACCTGGGGAGGTAAGCTACTCAGTGCCGGGGTCCAGTCTGATGCTAGAGTGAAGAGGGGAGGCTCTGTTTTATTGTCATTTTTAAAAAATGCTGCCAGTTTAAGCCTCCTGTGGTACTGCTGTAGATCAAATCTAGTTTGAAGAAGCATATTTTTGTCACATCCCACAGTGGGCACAAAAGTCAAACCTCTACTGAGTACAGAGAGCTGTGCATCAGACAGTATGTAAGCTTGTCAATGTGTCTGAAGGGATGTTTTTAAGTTTGCCAATGTTTCTGAAGCTATTTTTTCAAACTTGCAAATGTGTCAGAACGAATGTTTTCAAGCTTGCTAAGGTGACTTTATGAGATGTATTCAAATTGTCAAAGTGACAAAAGGGATGTTTTCAAGCTTGCCACTGTGTCCTAAGGGATGTTTTCAACATTGCAAATTTGTCTGAAGGGATGCTTGCCAATGTGTCTGAAGTGATGTTTTCAAGCTTGTCACTATGTCTGAAGGGATTGTTTTCATGCTTGCCAATGTGTCTGAAAGGATGCTTTCAAGCTTGCCGCTATGTCCATATGGATGGTTTCAAGCTTGTCAATGTGTCAGAAAGGATGTTTTTAAGCTTGCCAATGTTTCTGAAGCAATGTTTTCAAAGTGGCCAATATGTCTGAAAGGATCATTTCAAGCTTTCCACTATGTCTTAACGGATGTTTTCAAGCTTACCAATGTGTCTGAAAGAATGTTTTCAAGCTTATCAATATGTCTAAAGTGATTATTTCAAGCTTGGCACTATGTCCGAAGAGAAGTTTTCAAGCTTGCAAATGTATCGAAAGGGATGCTCGCCAATGTGTCTGAAGTCATGTTTTCAAGCTTGCCACTATGTCCAAATGGATGTTTTCAAGCTTGCATGTGTGTCTGAATGGATGATTTCAAGCTTGCTAAGGTGACTTTATGGGATGTTTTCAAGCTTGTCAATGTGTCTGAAGGGATGTTTTCAAGCTTGCCATTCTGTCCTAAGTGGCATTTTCAAGCTTGCCACTATGTCCAAAGTGATGGTTTGAAGCTTGCCACTATGTCCAAATTGATGTTTCAAGCTTGCCACTATGTCCAAAGGGATGTTTTCAAGCTTGCAAATGTATTGAAAGGGATACTTGCCAATGTGTCTGAAGTGATGTTTTCAAACTTGTCATTATGTCCAAATGGATGTTTTCAAGCTTGCAAATGTGTCTGAATGGATGTTTTCAAGCTTGCCAAGGTGACTTTATGGAATGTTTTCAAGCTTGCAAATGTGTCTGAAGGGATGTTTTTCAAGCTTGCCAATGTGACTTTATAGGAAGATTTTAAGCTTGCCAATGTGTCTCAAGTGATGTTTTCAAGATTGTCACTATGTCTGAAGGGAGTGTTTTCAGGCTTGCTACTGCATCTGAAGGGATGGTTTCAAGCTTGTCAATGTG
>NW_023618596.1:15647-21556 GCF_014905685.2 Nematolebias whitei
GTTTTCAAGATTGTCACTATGTCTGAAGGGAGTGTTTTTAGGCTTGCCATAGCATCTGAAGGGATATTTTCAAGCATGTCAATGTGTCAGAAAGGATATTTTTAAGCTTGCCACTGTTTCTGAAGCAATGTTTTCAAAGTGGCCAATATGTCTGAAAGGATAATTTCAAGCTTTACACTATTTCCTAATGGGTGTTTTCAAGCTTACCAATATGTCTGAAAGGATGTTTTCAAGCTTGTCAATATGTCTGAAGTAATTATTACAAGCTTTCCACTCTGTCCAAATGGATGTTTTCAAGATTTTAAATGTGTCTGAAGGGTGTTTTCAAGTTTGTCAATGTGACTTTATTGGATGTTTTCATGCTTGTCAATGTGTCTGAAGGGAGGTTTTCAAGCTTGCCAGTATGTCCAAAGTTATGTTTTCAAGCTTGCCACTATGTCCTAAGGGATGTTTTCAAGCTTGCAAATGTATCTGAAGGTATGCTTGCCAATGTGTCTGAAGTGATGGTTTCAAACTTGCCACTATGTCAGAAGGAATTTTTTTCAAGTTTGCCAGTATGACTGAAGGGATGTTTTCAAACTTGTCACTATGTCCAAATCGATGTTTTCAAGCTTGTCAGGGTGTCTGAAGGGATGTTTTCAAGGTTGCTAAGGT
Source organism: Nematolebias whitei (assembly GCF_014905685.2). Lineage (NCBI taxonomy): Eukaryota > Metazoa > Chordata > Actinopteri > Cyprinodontiformes > Rivulidae > Nematolebias > Nematolebias whitei. Next base: position 16,302 of record NW_023618596.1, read on the forward strand.
AAATTTATGGGATGTTTTCAAGCTTTTCAAGGTGTCTGAAGGGATGTTTTCAAGCTTGCCACTATGTGCAAAGTGATGTTTTCAAGCTTGCTCATATGTCCAAAATTACATTTTCAAGCTTGCCACTATGTCAGAGGAGATTTTTTCCAGTTTCCCAATATGACTCAAGGGAAGATTTCAAGCTTGTCACTAAGTCCAAATCAATAACCCTAACCCTAACCCTAGACTAGACTTTCCCCTATCATAACCCTAACCCTAACAATAACCCTAGCCAAAAATGTTTAATGGACATGCCTTCTGCAACATAGTTCTTATAAATTCACCTATCCTAACCCTAACCCTAACCATAACCCTAACCTTAATGCTAAACCTAACCCCAACACTAACTTTATAAACCCTGACCCTAAACACTAACCTTAAACCCTTACCCTAAACCCTAAACCCTAACCCCTAACCCTAACCCTAACTTTATTAACCAAAAACCTAAACTATAACCCCTAACCCTAACCCTAAACCCTAACCCGAACTTTAAACCCTAACACTAACTTTATTAACCTAACCCTAACCCTAAACCCTAACTGTAGCCCTAGCACTAACCCTAAACCCTAACACTAACTTTATTATCTCTTGTAAATGAGTCCTCAAGGCTCAATGGGATTTACCTGTCTAAATAAAGGTTGATTGATTGATTAACCCTAAACCCTAACTCTAAGCCTTAACCCTAACCCTAAAACTAACTTTATTAACTAACTCTAAATCCAAACCAAAAAACCCTAACCAGAAACCTGAAACCCTAACCCTAACTCTAAGGCTAATCCCCAAACTTAACCCAAACACTATCTTCTAAATTCTTAACCCTAAACCCTAACCCTAAACCCTAACCCTTAACCCTAACCCTAACACACACTTTATTAACTTTAACTCTAAACCCTATCCAGCAACCCTATACTGAAACATGAAACCCTAATCCTAACCCTAACTTCTACTTTATTAACCCTACAACCTAACTCTAAGCCCTAACCCTAAAACTAAAACCTAACCCTAAACCCTAATGCTAACCCTAATCCTAATGCTAAACCTATCCTCAACACTAACTTTATAAACCCTAACCCTAATCCCTAACCATAAACCCTAAACTCTAACCCTAACCCTAACCCTAAACCTAACCCCTAAACCACCTTGCCGGCCAGGTGACCCCTCGAGCCAGGGAGTCGTCGCACAAAAGTCCGGTGTTTTTTCTCTTTCTCTCTGGACCTCAACGAACTCTTATCTGGACCTTTGTGGTTCTACCTGGTTCCGACAAAAATCGCCAGGTGGTATTTTGCTGGTTTTCTGCTGGACTGGCCCTTGTAGTATCTTCATAGATGTGGGGGAAGTGTACCTGTGACCTTCGAATTGGATCAGAATCGAACCGAGGTGGCTGTGGGGATTTCGTCTTCAACAGAGCCAGTCTCAGCTTCAGTGAGCAGCCCATTGCTTTTACCGAAGGACTGTCTACCTCTGTGGAATCGCTGTGTTCACCTGGAGGAGATGCTCCAGTGCTTTGAAGCGCCACCGGACCGGAACAGAACCGGGCCAGGGACAACTTTAGCCTCTTCGTCTCTCATGCTGTGGAGCGCCGGAGCCGGACTGGAGCAGAACCGCGCCGCCGGACCGAAGCAGAACCGGGCCAGGGGCATCTTCAGCCTCTTCGTCTCTCGTGCTGTGGAGCGCCGGAGCCGGACTGGAGCAGAACCGTGCCGCCGGACCGGAGCAGAACCAGGCCAGGGGCATCTTCAGCCTCTTTGTCTCTCGTGCTAATGAGCACCGGAGCCGGACTGGAGCAGAATCGGACCGGACTAATGTCGACTTCAGCCTCTCCGGTCAGTCTCGTTTTTCACCGAGGGTGCCTCTCGTGCTGTCGGGTGCGGAGGTGTCATGCAGAGAAGCGGAGGAGCAGCGCTGAGTGGTGCTCGAGAGAAGTTCCGAGTTTGTATCAGAGTTGCTGCAGGCCTCCATCCAAACTCACCTGGATAATAATTAATTTTATTCCGGATCACGCTGTTGGCCCCTGTTGACCTGAAACAAGCTTGGATCATGTCTTTCACTTCAGGAGGAATTTCTGGCAGCTCGCTCAGCTATTTGCTACAAATTATCTGTTTCTATTTCCCATGGGAACATCCATCCATCCTCACTGGGGGGCCGGAGCCCCCCTCAGCCCAACTCAAACTGCAGTTGGGCCACCATGTCGGGTTTGTTTGCCCATTTGAACTGTGGCGTTTTATGGTCTGAAACTTTTCTGCATCATTCATATTATTGTCACTATTTTCAGTTATCAGATTATCTGGAGTCACTGAATCTTGTTAATACACCTGAATCTGCCCATCACTGCAACTTTCACTGTTTTTGGGTTCTGAATGATCACGTCTTTATTAATGTTACTCATGGTTCGATTATGGGGGCTAATTGTCACACTGTTAACTCCTGTAATTACACATCAGTCACAAAAAACTCAAGAAAATGTCTGATAATAATGTTGTTACTGCTCTCAGGGATTCAGCCCAACCCTGGACCTCCCACTAATTATAGCACACCAAATGACTTTAAGAACGTGTCTGGGCTTCATTTTCTACATGTAAACGCTCGTAGCCTCTGTCTATTTGATAACGTGCAACTGCTGTGGCTCACAATATGTGGGTGAGACAGGTAATACCATGTTGACCAGGTTCACTCAACATAGATAAAATATAATGAAAAAAAGACGGATGCACGCTCCTTTAGTCCAGCATTTTATATCACATGGCTGGAATTCAGTGAAAGCCACAGCCCTACAGACCAACATCAGATGGTCTGTTGCCCAGAGAAAGAGAGCAGAGAGCATGTGGATACAAAACCTGGACACAAGAGTACCTAATGGCCTTAATGTACCATAACAGTTTACAACTTGCCCTCATTGTTTCTGACCCTGGCCATTTGCCTAGGCCCTAAGCCTAACTGGACCCTGACCCTAACCCTAACCTTAGACCCTTACTTTAACTCTAACCTTAATCCTAGACCCTGACCTTAACCCTTACCCTAGACCCTGACCTTAAACCTAACCCTAAACCTAACCTAAACCTAACCCCTAAACATAGCCCCTAACCCTAACCCTCACCTAAACCTGACCCCTAACCCTAACCCTAACACTAACTTTAATAATCAGCTATAAACCCTAACCACCAAATCCTAACTCAAAACACAAAACCCTAACACTAACTTTATTAACCCTAACCCTAAACCCTAACCCTAATATTAATTTTATTAACCCTAACACTAAACCTTAACCCTAAATCCTAAGGCTAGCCCTAGCACTAACCCCAAACCCTAACACTAACTTTATTAACCCTAAACTGTAACTCTAAGCCCTAACCCTAACCCTAACTCTAACTTTATTAACTAACTCTAAACCCTAACAACCAAACCCTAACCAGAAACCTAAAACACAAAACCCTAACCCTAAAACCTAACACTAACTTTATTAACCCTAAACCTAACACTAAACCCTAACCCTAAACGTAAACCCTAAACCATAACCCTATTTTTAAACCCTAACCCTAACACTAACTTTATTAACCCTAACTCTAAACCTTAATCAACAAACCCTAACCCAAAACCCAAAACCCTAATTCTAACCCTAACATTAACTTTATTAACCCTAAACCCTAACTCTAAGCCCTAACCCTAAAACTAAAACCTAACCCTAGCCCTAGCCCTAGCCCTAACCTTACACCCTACACCCTAACACTAACTTTATTACTCCTAACCCCTAAACCCAAATGTAAGGTGCTAAGGGCTTGCTTTAGCTGCCCTTGACTACAATGTATTTAAATAACAGGTTCTGTCTTTTTCAAGCTAAATTACCGCCATGTGACTGAGGTAACTGTGCATAGATTGTTAATCAGTGACACTGAGACGTTACTTTTCTTTGACCCATCAGAATAAATTTGGTCATTTATTTAACAGAATCGTCATTTATTTAACAGAATCAAAATTTAACATCAAAATGTATAAGTGATTAGCTGATCTGGTTCTGATTAATAAAACTTGGCACGTTTTACTTAATAAAAACAAGAGACATTTCTGAAGGCATCTAGATTAATTACTGGCAAAATAGAAGAGTTTAAAGATGGGAAAGGAAGGAGTTTAAATGGAGAGAAAAGATGGATAAAAAGGAAAGTGTTTTGACTAGGAATGGCACCCTTCATCCGACCCCAGCTCAGCCCCGGTACACTCGGTGCGTGGCGACTCGTTACCTTAGATGGGGATACCTCCGCTCAGGAACAGGAGTCCATTTCAACGCTACCTTTCAGCTTCTCCGGCAAGGATGGCTGAGAATCGTCCGAAGTAGTGACGGTACTCCGTTCAACAAACACGCTCATCTCCCGGGTGGATACACAGCAAGCTGTGAGTTCAGTCAGAGATTCCACTCAGACGTGGAGAACTCCATGAAAGACCCCAGGAAGACTCCGGTCAAGGACTCCAGAAGACTGAAGACCGACTCAAGACTGACAGATACAGTCGACCTGAGAAGTTCCAGGAAGTGTGGACTCTTAAAGAGTTCTCACTTCCGGTCACCTCAGGACTTCCTGATTGGTTAAAGCAACTAACAGGGGGTGGTTCTAGTGATGTCAGAGGGTCATTACAAGTCAAGAAAACAGCAGGAATGTTTTAGAAACGTCTCGTACAGACAGAAGACATGTTATGGCGAAGTGGGAGGAAGCAGTGCCAGTACCTTCTTGTTTACCGTCTGCTAGGTTTAAAAGTACAACACTTCGTTCTAATAACTTCTTTCTGACTTTCGACCGACATCAATACTTCTCATTTCAGACAGAAGATCAAAATGCATAGTTACTTTGTAAATAGACATTTAACTTGATTTCTAATTTAAATGAGGATTAAAAAATCATTAATACTGTTTCACAGTTGATTTAAAATGAGTGGTTCATTTCAACATTTAGAAATGGTATGAACTAAACACACTTTTGATTTATCAAGATATTGTAAAATAGTAATGATAATATAAAAGAAGAGCGTTCTTTCAATTGATTTCTTCAGGATACAATTAGACAGTCTCTGGATGAGCTTATTTGTATTTCTGGATTCAAATCAATGAAATAACAGTTCCTGTCCCACGAAGGTCCTCAGAGGCAGGTTTTGGTTGGAGGCCGAGTTCACTACACAAACTATAAACCCTAACCCTAACACTAACTTTATTAACCCTAACCCTAAACCCTAAC
>NW_023618596.1:21566-24524 GCF_014905685.2 Nematolebias whitei
CCTAAACCCTTACACTAGCCCTAACCCTAACACTAACTTTATTACCCACACCCTAAACCCTAATTATAAAACCCTAACCTGAACACTAACTTTATTAACCCTAACACTAAAGCCTAACTCTAAACCCTTACCCTAACACTAATTTTATTAACCTGAACTCTAAACCCTAACCCTAATGCTAAACCCTAACACTAATTTTATTAACCCTAACAGTTTGCCAATATGACACAAGGGATGTTTTCAAGCTTGTCACTATCTATGACTGAAGGGATGTTTTTAAGCTTTCAAATGTGACTTTATGGAATGTTTTCATGCTTGTCAATGTGTCTGAAGGGATGTTTTCAAGCTTGCAACTATGCCCAAAATGATGTTTTCAAGCTTGCAAATGTGTCTAAAGGGATGCTTGCCAATGTGTCTGAAGTGATGTTTTCAAGCTTGCTACTATGTCAGAAGGAATTTTTTCAAGTTTGCCAATATGACTCAAGGTATGTTTACAAGATTGTCACTATGTCCAAATGGATGATTTCAAGCTTGCGAATGTGTCTGAATGGATGTTTTTTCAAGCTTGACAATGTGACTTTATGGAATGTTTTCATGCTAGTCAATGTGTCTGAAGGGATGTTTTCATGCTTGCCACTCTGTTGAAGTGATGTTTTCAAGTTTGACACAATGTCCAAAATGATGTTTGCAAGCTTGCAACTATGTCCTAAGGGATGTTTCCAAGCTTGCAAATGTATGAAAAGGAATGCTTGCCATTATGTCTGAAGGATGTGTTTTCAAACTTGCCAATGTGTCTGAAGGGATGTTTTCAAGCTTGCCACTATGTCAAAAGTGATTTTTTTCAACTTTGCCAATGTGATTCAAGGGATGTTTTCAAGCTTGTCAATGTGTCTGAAGGGATGTTTTTAAGCTTGCCAGTGTTTCTGAATCAAAGATTTCAAACTTGCAAATGAGTCTGAACTGATGTTTTGAAGCTTGTCACTATGTCTTAAGATAGTGTTTCAAGCTTGCCAATGTGTCTGAAGGGATGGTTTCAAGTTTGCCACTATGTCTGAAGTCATGCTTTCAAGCTTGCCACTATGTCCCAATGGATGGTTTCAAGATTGTCAATGTATTTGAAGGGATGTTTTCAAACTTGCCAATATGTCTGAAAGGATCATTTCAAGCTTTCCACTATGTCTTAACACATGTTTTCAAGCTCACCAATGTGTCTGAAAGGATGTTTTCAAGCTTACCACAATGTACATATTGATTTTTTCAAGCTTGCCATTATGTCCTAAGGGATGTTTCCAAGCTTGCAAATGTATGAAAAGGAATGCTTGCCATTATGTCTGAAGGATATGTTTTCAAACTTGCCAATGTGTCTGAAGGGATGTTTTCAAGCTTGCAACTCAGTTGGAGTGATGTTTTCAAGTTGCCACTATGTCCAAAGGGATGTTTTCAAGCTTGCCACTATGTCATAAGGAATGTTTTCAAGCTTGCAAATGTGTCTGTAAGGATGCTTGCCAATGTTTCTGAAGTGATGTTTTCAAGCTGGCTACTATGTCAGAAGGGATTTTTTTCAAGTTTGCCCATATGACTCAAGGGATGTTTTCAAGCTTGTCACTATGTAATGAACTATATCTGTTGATATTATTCATAATTTAAACGGATTCTTTCATTTTTCTGGACTGAGTAATATCGTGCATTGAATGATTAAATGTGACGTGAGACGTTAATTTTCTTTGACCCATCAAAATGAACGTGATCATTTATTAACAGAATCAAAATTTAACATCAAACATTTACATTAATTTGGCAAAATTGATTACAATAACACATAGCTTAATTAGCAAGCTTTACAATTAGGAAACCATACGGCCATGGTTTCCACTTGCAGCTTTTAAACCAACAGACATTTCTGAAATTATCTGGATGATTACTGGCAGATAGAAGAGTTTTAAAGATGGGAAAATGAAGTTTAAATGGAGAGAGATGGGTGAAGATGTAGGTCTGTAGACCAGAACGACACGCTCCTTTGGACCCAGCTTAACCCACGGTACACTTCGCAGTTTAAGATCGACTTTTTACCTTTCTGAAGATATTTCAGTTCCGGCGTAAAGTTCCACTTCAAGCCACCTTTCAGCGTCTCCGTAAGGATAGCAGAGAACCGTCCGGAGTAGTGACGGTACTTCGTTCAACAGCAGCTCACCTCCCGGGTGGACTCACAGGAGCTGTGAGTCCGTCAGATGTTCCACTCAGATGTGGAAGATTCCATAATCCCCACGAGACTCGGAACTTTGTTCTGCGTTCTGCGTTCCGAACTGCATTCTGCACTCCAAACTGAACTTTGTTCAGCTTAGTTCCCGTTGTTCTACTGGAACTAGGAAGTGTTGACCCTTTTAAAGAGGTCACTTCCGGTTCCTCTGAGAACTTACTGATTGGTTGAAGGAACCAATCAGGGGTGTGGTTTTGGTGACATAAGAGGTCACTAGAAGTCAGAAAAACAATTTAATGTTTAGGAACAGATAAAGAGATGTTTTAAGAACAGACAGAAAGATGTTTTGAAGAAACAGAGACTTTTCGGAGCCAGTTCTCCTTCTATCTATCTGAAAAAGTTAAACATGACATTTCTTTCCAATAAACATGTAGTTGACCGAAACTTGACTTTTGACCGACTTACAACTTGCTCATTTCAGACAGAAAATCAAAATGCATAATTACTCTTGTAACAAACATTAACTTGATTTCTACTTTGAATGAGGATTAAAAATCATTTATACTGTTTCACAGTTGATTTAAAATGAGTAGTTCACTTCAACATTTAAAATGGTTTGAACTAAACACACTTTTGATTATCAAGACATTTGTAAAATAGTAATGATAATAAAAAAGAGAGTGTTCTTTCAATTGATCAGTGCAGGACACACTTAGAAAGTCTCTGGATGAACTTAATTTTGTGTTTCTGGACTCAAATCA
>NW_023618596.1:24624-29815 GCF_014905685.2 Nematolebias whitei
ACAGTTCTTGTCCCAGGAAGGCCCTCAGGGCCAGATTTGACCTGAGGCTTAGTTCACTACAGTCCCCCCTTTGGAAATCATCGCCTGTCCATGGGGATGAATTCCAACATGAACTTACGTCTTCGAATGTCCTTGAGCTTGATGTAATCCAGCAAGGAAAAGAAAAGTCAAAGGAGGTAATCCCACAATGTTTTTTGGTAATTCCATTGTGTTGTTGGTAATTCCATAATGTTGTTGGCAATTCCATTGTAGCAATGCTTTAACCCCTTGGAAACAGAGTCTGTAATCCATTGGAAAAAGTCATATAGTCCACAACGATAAATCCACAACGAATGGAGGTGTTGATTGATCAGCATACAGAGGGGTTCCCTTGGATTGAACTGAAGATGCGGCCACTGGATGAAGAGTGGAGACCAACGATTGCAGGTCTCCTCCAGCGAAGGTCGTCACTGGGTGACGTCCAGTCGGTGCCGTTCTGGTTCAAATGTGTCATGCAATTATGTGGTTTAAGGTGGGCTTATGAAGGGGATTTTACATAAGGCCTTAACCTATATGCACCTGCTGTATAAGCTATTATGATTGGGAACAGCTACAGCTACCAGTTAAGGGGTGGAACATGCTGAAAAGGGTAGTTATAGGGGTTTATACCTATAGAAGGGTGTTCCAAACTATTGACCTAAAGTTAGGTTGTCCTTGAGTAGTTTTAACTGTTTGCGCAGCTGAAAGAGGACTTTAAGGTCTGGATCGGAATCCAGTTCGCCTTTCGATGGAGTGTATTTGTCTGGGTCAGACAGATACAGTTTCATCGAATTAATTGCAGGATGGATCATGTCTGGGTCAGTTGAAAATGACTTTTCATATTTTAAAAGAACTTGGCGAAGTTTGTCCCTTTCTTCATCAGATGACAGAGCGTCGGCTTGGGCGACCACCTGTTCAATCTGTGATGAGACTGATAAGGGTTCTTGCTCTTTGGGGAGCTCCAACGAATCCCTTTCTGAGTCGTCGGACCTGTCTATGGGTAAGACACCATATGTTTGAGGTCCTTGGTCGACGTCATCGGTTGAGAAAAGAGCTATGGCCTGTGTCGGTTTTGTGAACCATACTGGCCCAGTTTCTTGACTCGGTACCAGGTTATCTGGGAGTCCTCCCAGAAATGGAATGCCTAGTTCAAAATCATGAAAATCAGTGGAAATCAACCATCCTAGCATAGTGTTTTTTGGGATCAGCACCTCATCCATGCCTGTGTTACACACAGCAATAGATGTGGTCCTAGAGTCAAGACTCACTTGGTTCGTGGCTTCCACCGACAGTCCCAAGTTGAAAAATGCAGGAGAAGGTTGAAAATATGCCTGTTTATGGCTAATAGCTTGTCCAGCTATGATGTGGATTCGCACCATTAGGTTAATCACCTGAGGTGGTACTGTGGTGGTTTGGTTGCTAGCAACCTGGCAGGCCTCTGGAATGGTCTGCCCAGCCTTAAGGTTTGCTGTGTCTAGCACAGGAGGATCCTTTGTGGCTGGTTTCAGGGACCACAGCACCTTGTTGATGGTGTCCACGTGGACACCCAACCTTACCAAAATGTCAGAGCCTATGTAGGTTGCATGTGGTAAGTTTTGGATCACGAGAAATGGGTGAACCAGTTCTCGTTGGTTCCAGTTCAGTTTTAGGTTAATGACTCCTTCAGCGGTCATTACCTGTGAACTATTGGGAACTAATGGAAAGCGGAAAGCTTTTTTAATTAATTCTAGACCAACGTGTTTGTGAACCAAGGTTTCGTAGAAAGCTCGGTTAATTGCTGATTTATCTGTCCACAGAGACAGAACAGCATCGTTGGTGTGGGATCCTTGGATCTCTACACCCTTAACCACCAGTGGTAGGTAGTGTTCGGTGGACTCTGACTGCTTCAGCTCACAGAGGAGGCTGTCTTGTTGGGTCAGAGTTTGGACCACCGGGTGGGTCTCTTTGGTTTCACATGATTTCAGAGGAGTACTCACCGGGCTCGTGTCCTCAGCTGAGGAGTCCTTTGCGCCTTCCGCGGTACCTGCTGTTAGGCAGTTTGGGTTACACTCCGGAGGCATTTGTATTGGCAGTGGTTTGCTCACCTTGGCCCACATCGTTTGATCACCATAATCTATAATCGCGTTGAAGCGATTTGTAAAATCCTGGCCAACCAAAAATGGGAATGAGTCAACACGAGACACGTGTACCGGGTGGTATAGTGTCATTCTGCCAACCTGCATGTGAACCATTGCTATAGCTGTCAGGGTTGTCCTCTTCTCTGAGAGACCCTGCATTTCTATAGCACATTCTGTGAGAGGTATTATCCTGTTAACACCGGCAGCGGCTGTCCTCAGCTCCTCGAACAGTTTAGCTGACATAATTGTTATGTCTGCCCCACCGTCCAGAAGTGCTTTGTGTGTGAGGACTCCTTCGAGTGTTACTGACAGGTACGCCTTTTTGGTTGACCCCCTTTCTGATAAAGTTACACAGAAACCTCTTAGGTTTTTTCTGACGTTTCTTCACACTTTCAGCCTTGTCTGTGTAATCTTGGTTTGTCTGAACCGTCAGCACAGCAGTAGCTGTTTCTGAGTGTTCAGCTTGCGATGACTCATCATCGTTTGTGTGTGAGTTAACCCCTCATCGGGAGAAGGGGGGGTTGTTGGAGGCAACAACAACAATGTCTTGGTGTGTTCCACCGACATCTGTAATGTTGTCATTCGCGCCCTCAGATGTAATAGTGATTATATCACTGCATAGTGCTCCAGGTTGGTTTCCCGTCTCAGTGCGTTTCAAAGTTTCTAACAACCTGCGTAGTTTCTCTGTCTCTTCCGAGCTCAGAGGTGTAGGGCCTTGTTTCTGGAACCTTTGTGATTTTTTCGCCTCGGTTCGTTTTGTCCGAGGTGGGGGACGGTTAGGTACGTCTTTTGGGGGTTCCTTTTCGGACTTCCCCTGATAATATGGGTCCTCTTGGTTACCATATCTTTGCGTCCTACGTACACCCCATTTACGATAATCACGTTCATCCTCTGAAAGAGGAGCTTTTTTGTCCCAGCGTGCACCTTCATGACGCGGTTTGTTAGTTTGAAAAGACTGCTTTTTCTCGCCTTTCTTAGGAGGAGGAAGCGATGCACTCCGTCCTTCCAGTTCTAGGGAGTGGGGTTTAACCTTTACACCAGGAAACACCTCTATGGGCGTCTTAGCATGAGAACATGCCTCAAACACATTCACAGCACACTGTTTAATCTCATTGATGGATTTTTCTCTGAAATTTGCCATCATTTGTACTGACGTTTTAAAGTCAGTGTGGAGATTTTTGCTGAAAACAAATTTAAAACCTTCTTCGTCCTCCATTCCGGTTTCATTTCTGTAACCAAAATAAGCTTGGAAGATTCTTTTGTAATAAACCTTTGGATGTTCATGCTTCCCTTGCGTGACCTTGTCAGCAGCTGGGAAACCAGCAGGTCCCGTGCAGGGGTCGTACTCCCTGATCAAAGCTTCACACAGAAGGTTGTAATCCCTCCTCGTGGCATCAGGTTGACGCTCGATGAAGGTGAACACCTCTCTGTCCGACGTGAGCCTTATCAGACTGATTTTATCCTCAACCGTAGCATTAGGATAACCACTCAGTCTGAAATCAAGGTCGTTTAGATACGCTTTTGTTCCAGTTGAACACATTGGTCCAGGTACAAAGCGTTGTACATATTTTCAGAGTTTTTGAAGATCATCTATTGAAAGAGGAAGTTTCAATGGTCTCTCTTGCCTGCTTGGTAGGGGAGACCTGTTCAGGTCTGTCCCTACCACTTGAGGTAAGGGTGGAGGTGTGTGTGATGTAAGGAGATTTGGGTCTGAAGCCCAGTGTGTCCCCACATTCTGTCCATGCCTCTCACCATATTTCCGTTCTGCATGGTAAAGTTGTGTTTTAAGCACGTCTATCTCAGTTTTGCAGCGGGACACTTGTGACATCGTTTCCTCGTACTCCTCTTTTAATGAAGAGTATGTCATGGAAACCTGTTCTTCGACTTTCCTGGCTTCAGTAAGTGATGCATTCAATGACTGTACTTGGCTATTCAGTGAATCAATTTCTACACGTGCGTCTTGCTGTGACTGAATCATCTGTTCAAGATGTTTCTTAGTGAGGACCTCGTGTTCACTTTTAAATTGAAGGAAGCGTTCTTCAATTTCCTGAACCACCTCTTTTTCGCTGTTTAACCTTATCTCAAGGTCGTCAGCTTTGTTTACCATTGCATAGAATTATGCTTTCAGTAAGAGCGCCAATTTTGCCAGCTTTTCATAGCTTGACTTTGTTATGTCTGTAGAGGTCACACTCTCTGCAACCTCCTTCAGCTTGTCCAATAACTCTTTTGAGTTCATGCTGTCCACCTGTTCACCATATGGATGTAAGGAGTCTGTGAGCAGCATCAACGCTCCCTCTAAACAGTCCTTCATCTCACAAGGATCAAAATCCTTTTCTATCACACCTGCCATGGTTATTCACTGTTCAGCACTTATCTGGTTAAACAGTTGCCAACTTCAGATTATTTTAACAGGTAAATATTTGTATTCAAGTGTCATGTGAGTTTCACACACTTTTTAGCTCTGGGTTCACTCAACAGTACTGTGTAAGCCACTTCTTCAAATGGATGGGCACCTATTCGTAGGTTTTACCCCAATGCATGAAAATTTTTAAGTAAATGCCTCTCTGGCAGTGTTACTTAATATGCTTAAATCAAACAGATACTAGATTACCAAGCTTCTCAGTGTTATTTACTCTAAAGCACTTAACATTAAATAAACCTGCAATTTTTCTAAAAGTTTCACAGCAACTTTAGTTTTTTAAACGCTTTTTAAGCAGTTTCATTTACCAGAATTTGCTATTTAAAAGTTACTCATAAACCAGGTCGGGTTAACAAAAAGAAAAGAAAAAACAAATGAGGAATTATCAGTCTCCCCTTCAGGAAAACTGTTATACTCCTCTTTCAACAGCAGGTGGTGGTGTAAGCTTATTTATACCACCAGGAGTCTATGACAACTTCCTGTGGATCGTTCTGTTGATATCCGGTTGTTAGCCGCTTAGCTTAAAATTAGCATCAGCGAAACTTCAGTCGAATCAACATTTCTGAACGGATTTAAAGCTTAAACGTGGCGTTGTTTCAACAAGCACGACTTTTTGCATGAAACATGAGTTTTGTGG
>NW_023618596.1:29915-31047 GCF_014905685.2 Nematolebias whitei
TCAAATGGATGTTTTCAAGCTTGTCAATGTATCTGTAGGGATGTTTTAAAGCTTGCCAGTGTTTCTGAATCAATGCTTTCAAACTTGCCAATATGTCTGAAATGATAATTTAATGTTTTCCACTATCTTAAGGGATATTTTCTTGCTTACCAGTGTGTCTGAAAGGATGTTTTCAAGCTTGCTAAGGTGACTTTATGGGAAGTTTTCAAGCTTGTCAATTTGTCTGAAGGAATGTTTTCAAGCTTGCCACTCCTTGAAGTGATATTTTCAAGCTTGCCACATTGTCCAAAGTGATGGTTTCAAGCTTGTCACTATGTCCAAAGGGATGTTTTTAAAATTGCAAATGTTTCTGGAGGGATACTTTTTCAAGCTTGCCACTATGTCAGACGGGATTTTCTCAAGTTTGCCAATATGACTCAAGGGATGTTTTCAAGCTTGTTTCTATGTCTGAAGGGATGTTTTCAAGCTTGCAAATGTGTCTGAAGGGATGTTTTCAAGCTTGCCAATATGTCTGAATGGATAATTTCAAGCTTTCCACTATGTATTAACGGATGTTTTCAAGCTTAACAATATGTCTGAACGGATATTTTCAAGTTTGTCAAAATGTCTGAAGTGAAGATTTCAAGCTTGTCAATATGTCTGATGGGATGTTTTCAAACTTTCCTAAAAGTCTGAATTGATGTTTTCAAGCTTGCCATTATGTCTGATTGGATAATTTCATGCTTTCCACTATGTCGAAATGGATGTTTTCAAGCTTGCAAATGTGTCTGAATGGATGTTTTCAAGCTTGTCACTACGTACAAAGTGATCGTTTCAAGCTTTCCACTATGTCCTAAGGGATGTTTTTAAGCTTGCCACATTGTCCAAAGTGATGGTTTCAAGCTTGCCACTATGTCAGAATGGATTTTTTCAAGATTGCCAATATGACTCGGGATGTTTTCAAGCTTTTCACTATGTCTGAAGGGATGTATTCAAGCTTGTCAATGTGTCTGAAGGGATGTTTTCAAGCTTGCCCCTCTGTCTGAAGTGATGTTTTCAAGCTTGCCAATATGTCCAAAGTGAAGTTTTCAAGCTTCCCACAATGTTCAAATGGATGTTTTCAAGCTTGTCAATGTATCTGTAGGGATGTTTT
>NW_023618596.1:31147-31255 GCF_014905685.2 Nematolebias whitei
ACAGTTCTTGTCCCAGGAAGGCTCTCAGGGCCAGATTTGACCTGAGGCTTAGTTCACTACAACTATGTCCAAATCCATGTTGTAAAGCTTGTGAATGTGTCTGAAGGG
>NW_023618596.1:31265-34244 GCF_014905685.2 Nematolebias whitei
CCAAATCCATGTTGTAAAGCTTGTGAATGTGTCTGAAGGGATGTTTTCAAGCTTGTCAATGTGTCTGAAGGGATGTTTTTGAGCTTGCCAGTGTTTCTGAATCAATGTTTTCATACTCGCTAATGAGTCTGAAGGGATGTTTTGAAGCTTGTCACTATGTCTGAAGGGAGTGTTTTCAAGCTTGCCAATGTGTCTGAAGGGATGGTTTCAAGTTTCCCACAATGTCTGAAATCATGCTTTCAAGCTTGCCACTATGTCCCAATGGATGGTTTTAAGCTTGTCAATGTGTCTCAAGGGATGTTTTCAAGCTTACCAATCTGTCTGAAAGGATGTTTTCAAGCATGCCACAATGTACAAATTGATGTTTTCAAGCTTGCCACTATTTCCTAAGGGATGTTTCCAGGCTTGAAAATGTATCGAAAGGAATGCTAGCCAATATGTCTGAAGTCATGTTTTAAAGCTTGCTACTATGTCAGAAGGGATTTTTTCAAGTTTGCCAATATGACTCAAAGGATGTTTTCAAGCTTGTCACTATGTCCAAATCCATGTTGTAAAGCTTGTGAATGTGTCTGAAGGGATGTTTTTAAGCTTGCCAACATTTCTGCAGTAATATTTTCAAACTTACAAATGTGTCTAAAAGGATGTTTTCAAGTTTGTGAAAGTGTTGAAAGGGATGTTTTCAAGCTTGCAAATGTGTCTGAATGGATGTTTTCAAGCTTGTTAAGGTGACTTTATGGGATGTTTTCAAGCTTGTAAATGTGTCTGAAGGGATGTTTTTTCAAGTTTGCCAATATGATTGAAGGGATGTTTTCAAGCTTGTCACTATGTCCAAATCTAATTTTTCAAGCTTGTCAATGTGTCTGAAGGGATGTTTACCTCCCAGGCTCTCATTGAGGCGGCAGCTCCTGTTTCTCCTCCCCCGATTTTTTTCTTCTTCCTGCTCTGCTCTTTGTCTGTCTGAAGCGCCTGGTTCTCATCTCCCGAACATAAATGAAGAAGATTATGGATTTGGTATCTTGGGCGTTCAACTCTATTGATGAGATTTTTTCATCAAAACGACAAGGTCCTGAAGAACCGGCGTGTCCAGCTAAGACTCACGCTGTGGGGTACGTCATGGATTCGTGGGGAGTGTGGCAGTTGATGTGTGTCACAATTTTGTTCCAGGCAGATGTTGAAGATGTTTACATATTTGGATTTATGATAGCAGGGACTCTGCTTTTTGGCATCGGCGGGGTTCTGTTTTATCGACTTTTGAAAAAGACATCGGCAGCAGTTTTGGCCATGGTATAACTTCCGAGTCAGTGTGAAGGTCTGGTCCTCGCTGTGGAAACTTTAAATCGTGTGGTTTGCGAGCTTAACTGTAAGGTGGAGGCGATTGAGAATCGCAGACCACCTGTGGCTTCTGGGACTCGTCAGCGTGGTGGGTTCCACCTTGAAAGAGACTCATAACATGGATCAGTGGAATGGAATCCCACAATTAGGCATTTTTGGAACTAGAATGCCCACATGGACTCAAGGCTGAAGAAAAATCTGTCTGCCTGAAGAAAAAACAAAAATCAAGCTTATCTGAATCAGACTCCCGACGGCCTCGGAGACAGGCTGACTATCAAATATCTACTTGGACATGAATACCCAAGGACAAAAGTTTCATCTATTCCCCCCCCCCCCCCCCGAGAACTTTCTGTGCAAGCTTATCATAACTGCTGGCTGGAACAACATCTTCTGAAACTGTGGCTGATCTGAAAAAACTCTCATGGACAAATCTCAACACCTCGATGTCAAATGCAAGTATAATCATTTTTAATTGTGCTTGCTGGTAGAGTTTTTTTGATGTCTCAAATCATGTCGTGATAGACAAGATGCGAAACATCTTTTTTGTAACAAAACTATCTACTTAAATGTTTCTCCCAATTTTCCTATCTAAGATTATTATCTAATAAGGATGAGAAGGCCGGGCTCTCTTGCAGTTGCAGCTTCGTGCACTCCCCCAATCTTTCGGATGAATGTACATACATATTCGTGTAGTACCTCGGTACAATTTCAATAGTTTTTAAGCATGCCAATGTTTCTGAAGCAATGTTTTCAAACTTGCAAATGTGTCTTAAGAGATGTCTTCAAGCTTGCTGATCTGATTTAGTATTTCATTGTTTCTGACTGAGTTTATGCTTTTTGTTATTATTTCCTTGACTTTTGACACAACGTGATCTGATTTAGTATTTCATTGTTTCTAATTGTTTTTGGTTTTATATTTTTATTCCATGTGCTATAAATATATCTTGCTACTTTTATCTGATGATGTGATATTTTTGTTAAGCACTTTGGTAACAGTTTCTGTTTTAAATGTGCTCTAAAAATAAATCTGACTTGACTTGACTTGACTTTATGCGATGTTTTCAAGCTTGTCAATGTGTCTGAAGGGATGTTTAAAAGCTTGCCACTATGTCCTAAGAGATGTTTTCAAGCTTGCAAATGTGTCTGACGGGATGGTTGCCAATGTGTCTGAAGTGATGTTTTCAATCTTATAACTATGTCTGAAGGGAGTGTTTTCAAGCTTGCCAATGTTTCTCAAGAAATGTTTTCAAACGTGCCAATATGTGTGAATGGACAATTTCAAGCTTTCCACTATGTCTTAACGGATGTTTTCAAGCTTCCAAATATGTCTGAAAGAATGTTTTCAATCTTGTCAAAATTTCTGAAGTGATGTTTTCAAGCTTGCCACTTCGTCAAAATGGATGTTTTCAAGCTTGCAAATATGTCTGAATGGATCTTTTCAAGCTTGCTAAGGTGACTTTATGGGATGTTTTCAAGCTTGCCACTCTGTCTGAAGTGACTTTCTCAAGCTTGCCACAATGTCTAAAGTGATAGTTTCAAGCTTGCCACTTTGTCCAAATTGATGTTTTCAAGCTTGCCACTATGTCCTAAGACATGTTTTTTGTGCTTGCAAATGTATTGAAAGGGATGCTTGCCAATTTGTCTGAA
>NW_023618596.1:34254-35856 GCF_014905685.2 Nematolebias whitei
TTAAGGCTAGCCAATGTGTCTGAAGTGATGTTTTCAAGCTTGCCACTCTGTCTGAAGTGATGTTTTCAAGCTTGCCAATATGTCCAAAGTGAAGTTTTCAAGCTTCCCACTATGTTCAAATGGATGTTTTCAAGCTTGTCATTGTATCTGTAGGGATGTTTTTAAGCTTGCCAGTGTTTCTGAATCAATGCTTTCAAACTTGCCAATATGTCTGAAATGATCATTTCATGTTTTCCACTTTGTCTTAAGGGATGTTTTCATGCTTACCAGTGTGTCTTAAAGGATGTTTTCAAGCTTGTCAATTCATCTGAAGGAATGCTTTCAAGCTTGCCACTCTGTCTGAATTGATGTTTTTAAGCTTGCCACATTGTCCAAAGTGATGGTTTCAAGCTTGTAACTATGTCCACAGTTGGCCTGGCTCCTGAGCTAGTGGAAGCTCAGGAGCCAGGCAGAAGGAGAAATCCCACACAAGACAGGCTCTAGACCAATGTGGATATCCTAACTGGGCCTTCCTGAAAGCAGAGAAGAAACCCAAACAGGACTCCAGTCAGCCATCAGGAGAAAAGGAGGAACCCAGACCCAGACCAGTGGTCATTCCATATGTTGAGGGAGTATCAGAGAAACTGAGACGTTTATTTTCTAAACATAACGTCCCAGTGGCTTTTAAACCCCCAAAATACATTATGGCAAAGACTGGTTCATCCCAAAGATCCAGTCCCCCGGCACAAACAGAGTAATGTTGTGTATGCTGTTCAGTGTCAGGAGGGCTGTGATCAGTCTTACATCGGGGAAACAAAACAGCCACTGGCCAAAAGGATGGCCCAGCACAGAAGATCAACATCATCAGGCCAGGACTCTGTGGTCAACACTCATCTCCAGGCCAGCGGTCACTCTTTCAGGGATGAAGATGTGCACATCCTGGATAGAGAGGAACAATGGTTTGAGAGAGGAGTAAAGAAGGCCATCTTTGTGAAAAGAAATCGTCCATCGTTAAACAGGGGTGTAGGCCTACGTGTTCAATTGTCCCCCTCTTACAATGCTGTGATTGCTAGTATCACTCACCCCTCTGTGAATAGTAAACAGCCATCAGTGTGCTAATGATCCATTGTTAGGCTGATGGTCCTTCTTGAGCATGTAATCAGCTGGTTTTGGTTGTCAGCAGCAAAACTGGTTGATCCACACTGAGAAGGTGCTATTTAATAGAGACTGAGCTGAACACAGCACCTCAGACTGAGGAAGTCTCTCGGAAGAGAGACGAAACGTTTCTACATTTTTTTGTTGTTTTGCTTTTTTCGAATGTCCAGAGGACTAGATTTAACTTTTTTAGATGTCTGAAGTGATGTTTTCAAGCTTGCCACTATGTCAGAAGGGATTTTTTCAAGTTTGCCAATATGACTCAAGGGATGTTTTCAAGCTTGTCACTAAGTCTGAAGGGATGTTTTCATGATTGCAAATATGTCTGAAGTGAGGTTTTCAAGCTTGAAAATGTGTCTGATAGGTTGTTTTCAAGCTTGCCAATATGTCCAAAGTGAAGTTTTCAAGCTTGCCACTATGTTCAAATGGATGTTTTCAAGCTTGTCAATGTATCTGTAGGGATGTTTT